>NC_135721.1:74422551-74688637 GCF_964656455.1 Halichoerus grypus
TTCAGCCACAAAAAAAGAATAAAGTAGTAATAATGCATGACAATTATCCTAGATGCCAAGTAAAAGAAGCCTGACATAAAAGGCCACATATAGTATGATTCCATTTACATGAAATAGGTAAATCAAAGAGACAAAGTAAGTTAGTGGTTGCCAAGGCTGTGAAGAGAGGACAATGGTGATCAACAGCTAATGAGTTTGGGGTTTCTTTTTAGAATGATCAAAATTATTCCAGAATTAGATAGTGCTGATGGTTGCACAACCTCATGAATATACTAACAGCCACTGATCTGTACACTTTAAAGGGTAAATTTTATGGTTCGCAAATTATACCTCAATTTTAAAAAGAGCATTTATTTACAAATGAGTAAAGAAAAAGTAAGTTGTATAGAACTGTTGAATCACTATGCTGTACACCTGAAACTAATGTAACATTATGTGTCAACTATACTCAAATAAAAATAATTTTTTAAAAAAGTAATGCAGAGACAAATATTCTTCTCACACATTTATTTACACAATTGTTCCCCACATATCTGTTGTCTTTTAAAACTTGTTTGTGATATATACAAAGAACAAATTTTATTTAAATATGTGGTAAAGTGTAACAATCATTTTCTCCATGGACTCTGGGCTTTGTTTTATACTTTAGAAAGATCTTCCCCACTCCAAAATTAAAAAATAAAAATTTTTTTAAAAGAAAGTAACAGTTTACGTGGATGTATAGTAGGTCAATATTTACAAATTTAATGATCCATTGTTAGTAGTTATCCCTGCCAAGAATTCCACCATTAACTCAAATGATTTAGAGGGAAATGTTTTAACCTCAAATATGGCAAGCTTATACATACATCTTACCAAGACTACTTTGCTATGAAAACGACACAATAAATAAACCCTAAGTTAAACATACCTATTCATATCTTTAGTTATGCTCATTATATATTTTACAGTGAAGTAGAAAAATCTTAAGAATATTATTAAATTGGCATCTAATGTCTGCATTCCCTATTAATAGGGTCATAATCTTAAAAAATTCAAAACTACAGATTGGTCCCCCAGAGGTCTAGACACCTGATTTCCTCATTTCATTCCGTAATTTCGGTTAGTATAAAGTAACTATTGTGTTAATACACCATCTTGAGTAAAGATTCTAACTTTGAACAACATCCACTATCATTTTCCATTACCACTGATTTTATAGAACATAACTGTATGGCTTTGGGAGTTATAACCATTTGCTAAATAAATATCATTTCTAGATTTTGAATTTGAAAGTAATCTATCTTCACTGCAGTGGAGAGGAAAAGTCTTGGTTTCCCAAATACCCCTCCCCCCATGACTTTGGGAAATATTTACTGACACAAAATAAACTGTTTACAATTATGGAGTGAATGCTCCTTTCTCTGAATCTCTGACTTCCTGTTTCTCTTCCAAATCCCAAAAGAGAAAGAAAAAGAAAAAAAAATCATCTACTTAGGCTTATCCTGATGAAGCTCAGGGTTAGCCACTCACATTCTTTAATTCTCTCCTCTTACGGCACGGGTTAACTCGGCCAGGTAAGTGTGTATTTCTTTTCTAAATCAGAAAGGATCTCTTTCTTGACCACACTGAGGCATGCCTTGTTTAAGAAGCCTCCTGACCACCAACCAGCCCCACTTGGACTAAGCCCGCCCGTCGGTGGCACTGCCCCGAGCAGCCGTGCTCCCCACTCCACAGCTCCTCGGGGACACACACACACCGCTGTGCGGTCGAGGTTTGCGACAGGCATTTTCACAAAGAAAGTAGTGACCTGCAGGAAGCACAGCACCAAAGCTTTTACGCGTAAATCGTTCGACTTGCTCTTTCCACAGTTTCGCACATCAAAATCGATGGCTCAAATGTACCGTCTTTTTAAAAAGTCGTCTAATAACCTCAGGGCCAGCGCAGTTTCACGGTAGGTCATCTAAGGGCACTTTGACATTCCGGCAACTCGAGGGGCAGAAAATGGTTCTTTCAAGTTTTGAGAAGTTTCACCCCCGAGATCACAGCGCGGCTCCCAGGAAGACGAGGCCGAGCCGCAGCATCTCTAGCTGCGCTGGCCACCGGGCGCGGGGACGCGGGACTGCCGTCTGCTCCCCTCCAGGACCGCCCGCGCCGCGCCACACACCCGGAGCCCGCATTTTCAAACAAAATGTCACCGGAGAGCAGGGGGCGAGGAGCCGCCGGCCACCGCCTCCGGCCGAGACCCCAGACCTGGGGGCAGCGAGTGGGGGGACACCGAGTACCGGAGCTGCGGCGGGAGGCGCGGGGGCGAGTCCCGCTCCATCCCGCGCCAACGCGCTCCACCGTCCCGGTCCCCGCCCGCCGGCTCTGCCCGCCGCCCCCAACCTCCGCCCGGCGAGCCCCCCGGGACGGTGCGCTCTCGAGGGGGCGGGGATCCCGGCATCTGAGCGGCTGGGATTGCCCCTCAGCTCCGGGCCCTCTCCATCTGCCTACCTCTGCTGCGGGCCCCCGGCTGCAGCTCCCGAGGTCCTCGCTGCGCTTGCCGCGGGGTTCCTGGGGTTCTCCGCCGGCGCCAGCCCAGCTCCGAGCCGGGAGCGGGCGGGGGGCAGGGCACCGCCTTCTCCTAGGACTGGCGGTCGGAATAGCCAATCGGAAGCGCAGCCGACCGTCTGACGTCACCTAAGGGTGTGGCTATGACTTGGACTCCTCCCAGGCCCTACCTCGAGGGAGTTCTGTACTGGACTGTCCTCCCCTAGCCTTCGCCATACCTACAGCTCAGAGGGTGTCTTAGCGGTCACCTCCTTTCCATTCTCTCTGCCTCGGCTCAGCGCCCACCTGTTTGGTCTCCCAGCCTGAAGGCTCTCCTCTTGCCAATCCATCTTTTACCCTCTTGCCAGGTTAACTGTCCTGAAATGCACTTTTGATGTACGCCCTGCCAAAGACTTCGTTGGCTTTCTTTTGCTTAAATTATCAAGGATAGACTCCCTAAGCTAGTATTCGAGGCCTCCGTCCTACTTTTGCAGGTGTATTTTTTTACAGCTGCCCTTCACACACCCCCGGGAAGTCCATTTGGCACGTTTACCTGCTAATTTCTACATCCCCTTTAAAAGTTCTAACTGTCCTCTAAGACACAGCTCAAATAATCTTCTCCATGTAACCATTCCAGTCAGCTCTCCTAGCAATAATCTCTCCTCTTGTTTCTACTCCTCTTGGCACTTAGCTCATTCTGCCTCATGTACTGCTTCTTTTTTTTTTTTTTTTTTAAGATTTTATTTATTTATTTGACAGAGAGAGACACCGCGAGAGAGGGAACACAAGCGGGGGAAGCGGGAGAAGGAGAAGCAGGCCTCCCGCAGAGCAGGGAGCCTGATGTGGGGCTTGATCCCAGCACCCTGGGATCATGACCTGAGCCGAAGGCAGACGCTCAACGACTGAGCCACCCAGGCGCCTCTCATGTACTGCTTCTTATCTGTCCATTCGATTGCGAGCTCTTTGAAACCAGGGATTCATTTTCTTTCTTTTTGCAGCCTCCTCAGCACCCAGCACAGAGCACTGCATAAGCAGATGGGTGATTGTTTTAATCTAATTGGATTTTACATCCCAAGACGGGGTCTGGCAAGGACAGTCTCAAGGGGGAAAAATTAGAATTCTGAATATCATGGGTAATCCTTCTGCAGGTCATAAAGCTAGGTCAGACAAATTACTCTCTTTGGTTCACAGTTGGCCAATAAAGGATTTCAAAAGGCTTTTTCTATTACCATCTTTTTTTTTTTTTTTTAGAGCTTATCTCACCTTATATAGAAAATGCATAGAAGAGATAAAGATTTACAAAGTTCCTTAGAGGGAAGGCAATAAGTGAATACAACTAAAAGGCCAGTGAGCAAGTATCAGGCTTCCATATTTCTTCCAGATGAGCACTAGTTTTGGACTGGATCCCAGACTACCCCCACACATCAAATTCCTTTTGCCTTCTGTGGGAGCTGATGATGCATATCATATGAAAAATTGTCTCCAAACAGCTTTGGCAAACAAGTAGGCTGGACTGGGCTTATTTTACAGAGCACGCAGGAGTTAAATAAACAGAGTTTAAGTAACTTGCATAATTTAACACAGCAAGTCAGTAGAGACCAAAGAACTAAGTGCAGGAGAAAGAGAAAGAATGCCAAAATAGAATCACTTCCGTTTGTGAGTCAGAATACTAAACAGACTAAGAGAGCTGAGTGAATAAAGTCACTCATGAAAAGAAGCTTTCCAAACACGGCTGCCACCCTTGTAAATCTCAGCCAACATTTACTTACTGTCACCTTTTTCTAGAAACATGACAAACTGAATTTGTTTGGCTATGGCAAATACAGTGGAATGGCATCCTGTTTCTGGCTGTGCTAAGAAAAATACATGGTACAAGGGAATATTATTTAGCAATAAAAAGAAATGAGGTACTTATAAATGCTACAGCATAGATAAATTTTGAAAGTTTTATGCTAAGTGAAAGAAGCGAGTCACAAAAGATCATATTTTATATGATCTTATTTACATGAAATGTCCAGAATTGACAAATTTATAGAGCTAGGAAACAGATTAGTAGTGATGAGGGGCTGGGGAGGATGGGAGGGATGGCTAAGGGGAGAGGGGTTTCTTTGGGGAAATGAAAACATTCTAAAATTTGTGGTGATGATAGTACAACTCTATGAATATGCTAGACACCATTGACAGGTATAGTTTAAATGAGTGGATCATATGTTATATGAATTAAGCCTCAATAAAGCTATTCCAAAAAGGAACATACATGTTGAATTTTATGTTTTTTATATTGAGTAGAATCAGTTGTAAAATATCTCTGACCAGCCTTCCTGAACGTTCATGGCATTCTGTACCTTTGCTTCATAGTATTTACCTCAGTTGTAAAATTATATTTATTTGTGATTATTTGATTGCCTGTTTCCCCCCACTAGACCTTAATGAGAGCAGAAACTGTGTGGTTTTCCTTTTTAATATACAACCAGCATCTAGAGGATGACATATAGTAGGTATACAATAAATATCTGTTATGTGAATGAACAAAGGCGGCAATAGATATATTTTATTAAGTACTTGTAATATTCCAGGCACTGTACTAGATTCTGAGGAATACAAAGATGAGCAAAACAAACATGGGTATCTATCTTCATAGAGTTGCGGTCTAGGGAGAGAGATGCGCAGTCATTAAATATTCACGCAAATAAAGACACAATTACAAATTGCTTTAGGTGTTCTAAAAGAAAAGCACAAGATGCTATGCAACTGAATAATAAGGGGATCTGGCCTGGTCTTAGGAGTCAGGAAGGCCTTCTTTGAGAAAATGACAGTTGAGCTGAGGCCTGAAGGAACTAGCCAGGCAAAAGCAAAAGGATAATGGGAAGAGCATCCCAGGTTGCCAGAAGCATAGGTACCAGGCCCTATGGTGAGG
The DNA here is from genome assembly GCF_964656455.1 of Halichoerus grypus. NCBI lineage: Eukaryota > Metazoa > Chordata > Mammalia > Carnivora > Phocidae > Halichoerus > Halichoerus grypus. The sequence continues at coordinate 74,427,980 of NC_135721.1, forward strand.
AGGAGCCTGAGACATTGGAGGGACCTAATGGAGGCCAGAGAGGCAGGAACACAGTGAGACTCAGTGAGCAAGGGGAGAAGTATAGCAGGAGGAGGCTGTTGAAGAAAGAAGACCAGACAATCTGGGGCCTCGAAGAACAGGGTTTCTCAAACTTTAATGGAGGAGATCTTGTTAAAATGCAAATTCAGACGCACTAGGTCTGGGATGGGAACCAAGATTCTGCATTTCTAGCAAGCTTCAGGGTCACACTTTGAGTAGCAAGGCTGTGGCTACCATTATTCCAAGGAGCGCTGGGAATCCACTGAAGTGTTTTAAACAGGGACGTGACAAGATCAGACGTGACAAGAGTATGGAGGTGGTTAGAAAAGACACAAGGAGATTCAGTGCGACCAGCTGGGGAACTATTTCCATCATCCTGGTGAGAGATGGTGGCAGCTGGGTAGCGGAGGTGATGGAGAAAAGCAATGGGTGACCAAAGCCATGCTTTAGGAAGCTCTATCCAGCATGCGGCAAGAACAGCTAGGACAGGGAGGAACAGTTAGGACCTAAGGGACTAGTTCTGTGAAGAGATGAACTAGGGTGCTCAGGGTGAGAATGAAATGAAGGCCATGGTGGAATCGAAGGTTCTGGGGGGGAACAGATAAAAATAGTAGACGGGTGACACAATGCACCCGGCATTCTTCCAAGTGCTTTAGCGTATATGAAGTCATGGCAATTTTGTGATGTAGGGACAGTTGTTTTTCCCATCTGACAGATGGGACAACTGAGGCACAGAGAGGTTCCATCACTGTCCTCAGGTTACCCAGATATTATGTAGTGGAACTGGGAATTTTGGTGTCACAGTAACCACTACTCTATACTGCATCTCAGCTTCTTTCAAGAAATTCAATCTACAAGTTCTAACAACTGATTTGAAGGTTGGGAACATGAGGGGCTGGGAGGCTTTGTGTGACTGGGAAATGATTAACCAAAGTAGAGAAGCAAGGAGAAGAGGAATTAGTTAGCTGGAAGAAGAATGATATTTGGCTTAGATGTGTCAAGCACAATGTGCAAGGAGAGCCAGCAGAAAATGAGTCAGGCTGAGTTGGGGAGAAAGGTCTGGGTTTGGGTATCATTTCAAGGTAATCTGCATAGAGGGGAGATTCTTGTGAATTCCAGGATGATTGCTGACCACACAGCCACTTGGTGTACAGGGAGCAAGGACAGAGAGATTGGAGGGAGCAGGGATAAGGGAGCTGGGTAAATACTTGGGAAGACAGGTCTGGCTCTTTAATCTGATCACACATAAAATCCAATAGAAGGAGGAGACACTGACCCCCACCTAGAAGGAACATGTGGCTGGAGTAGAGAGAGTAGAAACCCCAATTCAGACACTAGAATTCCCAGCACCTGGGGAAATATATCAGAGACAAGGGGAAGAAGATTGGGAAAAAGAAATAAGGCTGGCAGGAACAAGCTCTCCCCAGCTGACTGGGATAAAGTCTGGAGTATAGGCTGGGACCCCCCAAGATGTTTACCTGCAACCCAGGAATCTAGCAAACTCTGGGCACCAAGGAAGCTGGCTCTCCTAGTGGAGGTGGCCCAGGGATATGGCTGACCTGCTGGTGTGTCCCCAGTGCCCAAGTTGTAATGGCCTGCTCAATCCTTTGGGTCTGCAATGAAGGTAGGACCCTCTTCAACCTCACCTCACCCCACCAGGTGAGCTTGGCCCCCACTATCACAGCCTGCTATGGGGAGCAGCTCACAGATGGGGCCAGGTCAAGGCCAAGACTGGTGGAAGTAAGAGTTTTATGGGCATCAGTAAGACCATAGAGAAAGAACAAGTGTGTACAAAGGAAAAAGACAAACGCTGGGGCAGAGCTTGCAGATCACTTATTTTAGGGCAAATGAAAGGAAGAGAACCATTGAAGCAGATTGAGGGGTAGTCAGCCACGGCTTGGTCAGGACCCATGAAGTTAAAAACAAAGACACCACACATGAGAGTCACACAGGGAGACAGTGACCCAGACAGTATAAAAAAGTGTTAAATGTGAACAGATGATTTATTCTGTTTGGGGTCAGTACCTACCAGGCAGAGGCAGTCATTCTGGTACAGATCCGTATCACAGCTAGTAACTAAAAATCTTCCCTCTCTCTTTTTATACTGCATAAAGGGACAGCTTAAGCCAGAATAAAGGAACAACAACAACAAACACACAGCAAAACTGACCACAATGTCCCCTGACACTGACAATTAGAGAGAAGACACATTATAAGGACATTATTATGTGCTAGGTAATAACTGTAAAATGAAAAAAGGTCTTCAAAAGACTGGAAAAAGCAGAGGTGAACAGGAGGGTAGCAAGTAGAGAACACTTAGTGAGGAGGTGGGGCTTGAGCTGGGGAAAGATTTGGTGCATCAGAAGGAACTGGTTACTTCATTGGCGGGGTGGGGGTGGGTGAACTGCTTGAGCCCAGGAGGAAATAGCCTGTACATGAATGAATGAATGAATGAATGAAGGTGGTATCCATGCGGTAGGTTAAACCAGCCTGCCCAGCTGGAAGGAAAGAGGTTTGGCATCAGTTGACAATGCAATCGTAACAGCTGATGTTGAGGTGTTGAGGAGCAAGACCCACCACAACGTGATCCAAAGTGCCTGTCCCAGGTTTCTTTTATCATTGTCTATGGGATGTAGCATGGCTGTTTCAGAAAACCTGGCAGTGCCGTGCAAGAGGTATTTGATTGGCACTGAACTGAATCAAGTTCAACGCTAGAACACACAAGCTATTGTAAGCTTGCCTGAAGCATTTATCTGAAGGATAGCAGATACGCAGCAGGAAAATCCTGAGTGGAAGTGAGGAGAAGTGGGGCGATGAAGTTAGAGAAATGTACAAATGAGAGGGCTGTATGGAGGGACAGAAGAGGGTCAATGTCGTGTTGAACTCAAGAGCTGGGTTCGCTCTGAGCCTCATTGGAGTAATGTGAGATGACTTGGCAGCAGCGTTTCAAACTAACAATTGAAATGAAAAAGTAATTACTTGCATCCTTGTTTTCAGTAGTCTGTGCCTTCACTTAACCAAATTCATATGGTGACCCTGTACTTTGAACTTTAGTGCTATGTTACCCTGTTATATGCTCAAATCAACATAAAAACATGTTTTTAATTCCCCATAGCCATTTTTGTTTTACAACATTTTGTTTCCTGATTATAAAAGCAATATAAATTCATTTTCATTGGAAAATATAGAGAGAGAACAAAGAAGAAAATTGAAATTACCCACAATCCATCATTCATAAACACTATTATGCTGTTGTCTTTCCATTTAGTGTTTATTTCTATACACTGTTTTCCTTTAATGAGATTTCCTTAGAATATTATGCTGAATTCACACATTTTGTCTTGCTTTTACACTTAAGATTCTACTGTGAACATTTTCTTTGTCGTTAAGTATTATTTGAAACCATTTTTAATGACTAGCTAATATTCCACCATAGGATTGTACCCTAATGTATTTAACCATTCTCTTGTTAATGTACAATTAGGTTGTTTCCAGTTTTTCACGAGTATAAAAACAACAAAACTATTTCAATGCTTTTGTATTTTCCAAATATAATAGTCTTTTGGGAGACTTTTTTCATGACAGCTTTACTGAGATATAATTCACACACTATACAACTCAGCTATTTAAAGTGTACAATTCTATGGTTTTTAGTATAGTCACAGATTTGCACTGTTTAATTTCGTCTGCACTAAATCGGGAGATTCTGTTCAGCTCTGGATTAGCAACAATTGGCCTTTGGCCCAGCTCCAGATTCACAAAACTAGCCAAGCCTTATTCTTATGGACCGTTCCATCCCCAGGGGTTTTTCTCAATATAAAACTGCGCCTCTTCCAAGCGACACACCTGTTGCTTTCGTGTTTTCTCTTTACACACTAACTTGTACACTTAACTTTCTAACTGGCACAATTTCACCAGGGACAGTTTGGAATGCAGTGGCCAATTTGGGGAAATTTTGACATGAGCGAGGTTGTTCATTTGAGAAGTGCCTTAGAACAAAAAAAGAAAGAACCTTCTTGAGGAGATTACCTCGATTGTCTAAAATTCTGTTTAACCATAGAAACATCCCCTTCTTTGTTTTTGTACTTCAGGCATTAATGAGACCTCACATTTTAATTTATGGCTTGATAAAGTTGTCAAGGAGTCAAGTTTCGTCCAAACCAACTACACATCACTCTCTTTTGTGTGTGTATATATCTAAAATTTATTTTTTCTCTATCTAAACTTTCTTTCCCCTCCTTGCAGGGGAACATAATTAGCTTTTTACGAGAACGATTTCATACTTGTCTGAAGCTGGTTCCCTCACGTTTTTTCTGTTTCTTTTCTTCTCTTTTCCTTCTCTTGGGAGACTTTAAAGATTAATTAATTTTAAAGAAGCATTCAGTGGTTATGTGCTCACTCGAAGAAAATAGTCCAGATAAGCAGTCAAAAGTATCTAAAAGAAAGAAAAAAATTATTAAACTCTGTTTCTTCTTGTTGACACTAAAAAGTATGTTTACACACTTGCCTGCATAACAGCTATGAGACAAAAAGAAAGGCCTTTAATTTTAAGATGAAAGAATAATTTTTGTCATGTTTGAGAGGCTTTAAAAATTAGTTTACTATATAAAAATGTCAGCCCGACAGTTTGGTTTGTTCAAGACCAGGGTTAAATTTCTTGTGATTCAAACTTCTTAAATTTTTTATCCTGATTTTATGAATTAAGTTAATTACCACCATTTCCACAACTCGCTTTAAGTGAAAAGTTTTATTATAAAATTGCACTCAACTAAAAGGAATGATAATGAATATCTGTTCAAAAGGTTTAATTTTATGAAATTCTTACAATACTACAAATGATAGGGATTTAATGTGTTAGCTATGTTATCATTTCCAGATTTTTAACTAACTTTAAAACCTTCGGCAAATCATTAATTTAATTAATAAATAATCTTTGGATGAACAGGTAGTTTCTAAAAGAAGAAACAGATGGGGTGGCTGGGTGGCTCAGTTGGTTAAGCCTCTGACTTCAGCTCAGGTCATGATCTCAGGGTCCTGGGATTGAGCCCCTCATTGGGCTCCCTGCTCAGTGGGGAGTCTACTTGTCCCTCTCCCTCTGCCTTTCCCCCTGCTTGTGCTCTCTCTCTTTCTCTCTCTCAAATAAATAAAATATTTTTAAAAAGTAAAAAAATAAAAGAAGAAACACATACAAAACATTGGTCACTAAACATAATATTAAGTTACCTTTATTGCTTAAATAGACAATGGATTAACAAAATATGCAAATACTTTCAGATGATACAGACACACACAATTTATTTTTGCCTCCTCAAATTTGTTAAAATTATATGAAATGCTGAAGAAGAAAAAAATAGCTAAACAGCATTTGGTTTTCAATTCTCTAGTTTTCTTTTGTGTCTGAAGAACAGAAAAGTTGGTTACTTTGGTTAAATATGACAATATAAATATTTAATTACACTAGATACAATAATATTTTAAAATATAGACACAATGATAACGCATATGCTTTTCTGTTTTTTAAGGAAGTTATAGTTTATTTATTTATTTTTTTATTTTATTTATTTTATTTTTTTAAAGATTTCATTTATTTGACAGAGAGAGGCACAACGAGAGAAGGAACACAAGCAGCGGGGGTGAGAGAGGGAGAAGCAGGCTTCCCGCCGAGCAGGGAGCCCAATGCGGGGCTCGATCCCAGGACCCTGGGATCATGACCTGAGCCGAAGGCAGACGCTTAACGACTGAGCCACCCAGGTGCCCCTATAGTTTATTTAGATGGTAAATTTACTATGATATACTTACTTTATTACTAAGTTAATTATATTTTAAAACTAAGTTAAAGGCTTCAAGTCAATACCTATTTGCATATTTATATATTTGTATATGAATGTGGGAATGAATACATATAAAGGTGTATCAATAAGTCCTTTACTGCAGATTGTTGTGTGAATAATATACAAAAGGAGTAATATTAGAATTTGGATTTTTTTTCCATAAAATGTGTACGTTGTTTTATGTTCAGATCAGTAGAGGTCATCAAATTATTCTGCTCACACTTGGTGCTTCCTGACATAGTCTTAAATCGTTTTTTGAGTCCCCACTTTTGGGGTGCCTGGTTGGCTCAGTCAGTAGAGCATGTGACTCTTGATCTTAAGGTTATAAGTTCAAGCTGCATGTTGGGTACAGAGTCTACTTGAAACTGAAATCTTAAAAAAAAAAAAAGAGTCCTTACTTCTAAAAAAAGGTAAATTCCTAGGAATTGTTTATTGCTGTGTTTTTACAACTTTGCTGCAAATTGTTAGCCTTCAGATATTTATTAATCTGTCTCTTTTAATCATTCTTGATGTTGCCTTTTCCTAATTCAAGCCTCAAATTCTGAATAATAAAACTGTTAAGATGCCTTTTATGACAAACTACTTTCAGGTTCCTAAATAACTACTAGGTAAGAGAAAGAGTTGCTCCATCCTGCTATGAAAGAAAGGAAAATAGTAATAAACAGGTTTGTCTAAAATTCTCCAAATTGTACTTAATTCAAAACCTGTATGAGATTTTTTTTTTTTTTGACAAATTTAGGATGAAAAAGAAAAACTTGACAATAAAAGGGAGTTTATCTTCTTGGGCAAATTATGCTTCAGTAAAATATCTTTCTTAAATACAAATATGTATAATTGTGTACTTTTAGGATTGTATACTTTTCAAGTTTTTATTACAAAGACTGGGTATAATATCTACAGAAATGTGTTTTCCAGTATTCTAGATTCACAATTCGTATTTCCCGTTTTGTTGATGCAAAGTCTGAATAAACACTAATAGTATTAATTCAAATAGCTGGTAATCTTCAGAGACCTATTGCTTATTTCAGCATTTCACTGAGTAACCAAAACATAGCCACCTTGTCTAAAAATGTGACAGCAACAGCAAAGTGTGTAAAAACTTCATTTGATTTTGTTTTAAGGTCTCCACTCAACATAGTGGTTCCCATACTCTACAGACTCTTCTTTTTTTTTTTTTTCCAGACTCTTCTATCGATAGAAAATGCTCATCACATTTCAGCTAGTCACCACCTAATTTTTATACAAAATTGTATTGCCCTGTCCATATCACTGCAGCACTAACAGAGCCACTGTCCTTCCTTCCCATGAAAAAAGAAAACCCCGTGATGATTTACCCCCTACCACGGAACTCTCCTTGTCCCTTACAGACCTTGTAGAGACTTCCTTGTGTATCCCTGATATAATTTTGTAATTGTTTATACTTAAACTAAAAATTGCCAAACAGGCGAGGCTATCACAGACTTGAATTTACCCTGGAAATTTAAGCTTCCCACAGAAATTAAATCAGTTCATTGGCCATATCAGTTGCTCTTGCCCAAGCCTGTCAACAAACAAACCACAAAATATTTGAACTGATAGTAAACATTGTTTGGGGGCGCCTGGGTGGCTCAGTCGTTAAGCGTCTGCCTTTGGCTCAGGTCACGATTCCAGGGTCCTGGGATCAAGCCCAGCATCGGACTCCCTGCTCAGCGGGAAGCCTGCTTCTCCCTCTCCCACCCCTCCTGCTTGTGTTCTCTCTCTTGCTGTGTCTCTCTCTGTCAAATAAATAAAATCTTTAAAAAAAACAAAACAAACAAAACAAAACAAAACAAAAAACATTGTTTGGTTTAGTCTATGATTTCAAAATGCCTTAGAAAACAGAGATCTCCTGACCACTACAGGAACCCTTATAAAATGGACTGTGAAAGAAAGAACCTTGAGATGTTTTGGTAGAACCTAAAGAGATAGCCACAATAAAAGGGAGAATTTAACAAAAATCCTTCATGACATTACTCACAATAGCTGAGAGAAATTAGCCACGGTATAGAGCCAGCATTAGTGGGGTAATTTTAAGAAGTATTGTAAATGTTTCTGATGTATATCCTATTTGTCAAATATTTATATATGGGACTTTGCTCAAATATAACCTCATGAGTGAGGTCTTCCCTGACTACCTTGTATGAAATAAAAACCTTCTCCTTCACTGTCCTGCTTTGTATTACTTTATATCAGTTTGTCTATTGCTTGTTTTTTGCAGTAGAATGTAAGCTCTGAGAGGTTCTTTGTTCTATTTAGTCTCATTATTTTCAGTGCCTAGAGATGTCTAGTATATAATGGGCACTGAAAAAGTGTTTATTAAATAAATAAAATATACTTTCCTAACTCTATTGCACTTAGCATCTTTCATTTAGTCATTCAACAAATGGTACCTTTTCTCTTTTAGGCACTATACTGAGATCTGATGATGAACAGTGAGTAACCTCTGCCTTCAGGGAGGTTAAAGTCTAGTCAGAGGCAAATGATAAATAAGCTGGCCGTTAAAGCACAGTATAATAAAGGCTGTGATAAATGGAAGTCCTGGACATTGTGGGACCACATAGGGACTCATGTGGCCCAGTCTCAAGGAAAGGAAGACCTCCTGGAGGAAGTACTGTTCTAACAAAGACACAAAAGACAAGGAGTTAATTTGGGTGGGAAATTAGGAGAGTCAAGAGTGTTTCATTCTTGGAAAAGTGTGAACAGTGAGAGAGTGTGTTGTTGTCAGACTAAAGACTCACCCTCCCCAAAGGTACTGATATGTCTCATGTGTTCAAGTCTTTGGGTGTATTGTTCCCTCTGCTGGGAATGGCTGGAATGCCACCTATTTACCAGACAGGCACTTCTACTCCTGAAAAACTGTTGGCTGTGTGGCTTCTCTTGCCTCACATAAGCCAAAATAATCACTTTCTTCTTTGTCCCATCTCTATAATCAGTGAGTGTTTCCTCTGTTCCAGCCCTTGGCAATGTTTTTCTTCAGTGCTAGATGGAATTCCTTAGAGAACAGAAACCATGTCTCATATACTTTGCATCATTCAGCACTAGGCACCTAAAGGGCCGGGCAGAGAGTAAGGCACTCACCAAATATTTGTTGAATGAATGAATGAGTGAATAATTAGTTCTGCTTCTGAATGTCATTTCGTGATTCTATTACTTTGAGGAGCAATGACTGGAAAATCCCATGACCATCTTACGTCAAAAAAGAATGATGGCAGAGTAAAAACTAATATAAATATAGACATAGATCTATTGGAATATCTATTTTGCCTATATCTATCTATCTATCTATCTATCTATCTATCTATCCATCCATCCATCTATACATGTTCTAGCTCTTGCTTAATTAGTAAAAGAGGTGAAGAACCACAAATATGTCTTATTCCATAAACTTGTTAATATATGCCTTCCATCAGTTCCATGAAAACATCTGTGTTCTGTGAGATGGGGCTTACATTCAGGATATTTATTAGGGACCACTTTTTTAAAAAAAGGATTTTATTTATTTGAGAGAGAGGGAGAGAGTGGAGGGGGGCAGTGGGAGAAGCAGACTCTCCAATGAGCAGGGAGCCCCCTACAGAGCTCCATCCCAGGACCCTGAGATCATGACTTGAGCCGAAGGCAGACGCTTAACTGACTGAGCCACCCAGGCGCCCCAGGGACCACCTTTCTGTTGGAGGTGAGGATGCAGGATTGGAGAGAGAACTGTGATGTAGACTCTCCAAAGCCTCAGGAAATGCCATAGGGAGTCCTTGAGCGCATACGACCTCAATTGGAGTTGTCCCACAGGGACCTGAAATATACCAAGAATGCTATCAGTTTATCAGTAGTTGGATGGAAGGGTGTGTGCTTGGACATAGCAAGAGTTTGGGGAAACCCTGATAGGAGTGACAGCTGGTCACTAAATTATGAGCAGCCTGGGCAGCAAGTCCTTCCCTGAAGACCTCTGTGTCCACTGCAGTATTATTCCATAAACACCCAGTCACAATTTCAAATAAGGTAGTTTATATTCAAATTTCCCTAACAAAAATGTGTCTATTTAAAAAGGTATGGAAAGCAACAAAGATGTATGATGGAAATCAGTATATTGGAAATATACTACAAACACATTTTTCTCAGAGACATTATTGGAAAGTATTGCCATGTAACTTCCTTCCTTAAAGTTTGATGGGCAATACTTTTATCCCAGAATTTTGGTTTACTTTGTCCCAAAAGACATCTAATATTTTCCATGGTAGATTGCAGATCACTCTCTCCTTTGAGGTACTGTGAATTTCATATTTTCCATCCCTTTTCCATGACATCAGGAGCCAAGTATCCAAACAAACTTCACTTAAACTGATTCATATGGTGGCTCTGTACTTTGAAGTTTAGTGTTAATCTTTCATATTATAAAATAATTCTTCAAACCTATTTTAAAGCAATGAAACCAACTGGTCTCTTGAAACTTTTTCAATATAATAGATATTACTGAAGAATTTTAACATTATAAGAATTACCTCTTAGTGGAAAAAAAAAAACCCACTTTCCCTCTGACTATAAGAACTTTTTCTTTTGTACTCTGTTTTTCTACCTGTGTCATCCTAGACAATTCTGTTCTACTGTTGCTCTTTCTTCCTGGCTGCATTTCTTACTGGTTCTAACCAGTGCTTCACATTTTTTCTTTCTTAGCTGTTTTCTTTCATGGCTTATATGGATATTGCTATCAATAGGATCTAGAGGTCATCAGTAACACATTAAGGGTCAATTCTGCATTAAAAAGCATTAGACTCTTACAGACAACTGAAAAACTGTCTGCCAGATCCTTAAGCTTCAAGACTCTTGAGACTCAGCTGTGTTCCCCTTATGCACTTACATCTTGAGCTGTCACTCAAGATTGTATTCTTTTTCTCTGTTTTTACTGCACCATAACAGAATGGTGTTCAGGTCAGTTCAGCTCAGTTCATTAGATGCTATTGGAGCACTTACTTGTCCCAGAGGGTAAACAGTGACTAGAAGAATAAAGAAAACCGCTCCGGGATCCTGCTATCTGATGGAGGTAGACGTTCACACAAACAGATCGTTTCAGTACAAAGTTAAATGCTAACAGAGGGGTATATTCAATGGGCAGTGGGAGGACAAAGAAAAGGCACTTAGCTCAATCTAGAGGCTTTAGTAAGGTTTGGGGGGATGATGACAGATTATTTGAGTCAGAGTCATTCGGTCCCATAGGACTAGAACAACATGTGGGGTGAGAGGGCACAGAAGGGACTGGAAAGGTGGCTTCTGGGGTAATGCCTGCCATGCCAAGGAGCATCTACTGTATTCTATAGGCCATGGGGACCCATGAAGAGTTAAGCAGAGAAATGCCTTGTATTTTGGAAATGTCATTGTCACTGGCACATGCAGGATGGCTTGAAAGCAGTGGTTCTCAATGGGCCCTGGACTAGCAGCTTCAACATTATCTGGGCACTTGTTAGCAATGCAGATCCTCAGGCCCCACTCCAGACCTACTGAATCAGAAACCAGGACTGGGGCCCACCTGTCTGTGTCTTAACAAGCTCCCCAGGTGATTTTGATACTGGCCACAGTTTGAGAACCACTCCTCTAAATCAGCAGGGAACATTTGACAAAGTCTCAGATTGGGGTGCAGCAGGTAAGGAACTCTACCCAGGTGCAAAATTTAAGAGGTTGCCCAAATCCTCAGTGATCAAGGAGTGCCTCGGTAGCTCAGTCGGTTAACTGTCTGACTCTTGGTTTCCACTCAGGTCCTGATTTCAGGGTCGTGAGATCAACGAGCCTTGTGTGGGGCTCTGCACTCCGTGGGGAATCTGCTTGAGATTTTCCCTCTGCCTCTCCCCCCTCCTCAAATAAATAAATATTTCTAAAAAATCCTCAGTAATCAAGATAAATAATATTTTAATACAATATTTTTTTTAAATCAAACTTAATGCCAAAAATTCACGACGCTGTTTGTTCTAGGATGCTGTGTTATTGTGCAATGGGAACAGTTGTTTCTAATCAACTTGGGGTTCCCAGGACCCACCTAGCTGTCACATTCCCCATAAGGCAGATTGGGTAACATGGGGTTCAGGGTGAGCTTCATGGGTATGAGAACTGTGCAGCCGAACAGGACCTCACACTTGGTTTAACATTCTTCTGTCACTGTTTTGAAATTCTTCATCAGTTTTGAAGAAGGAGCCCTGTATTTTCATTTTGTACTGGGCCCTGCAAAGTTTCTTCTCTAATGGTTTCTGGATGTCTTTTGTTCATTTGTTTGTTTTTTCCCCTTTAAATTTTACATTAGCATAGAGTGAATTCAGCCTTTTTGTTGTTGTTGCAAAACTTTCATGAACTTTTTATACTTGGTTCAAACTATGAGAGGACATTTTGATAAGCGTACATAGGGCACACATTTTTCCCTTGGCCCGGTGGTGGTCTGAAGACGTTGTTGATTGCCACGACTAAGGGTTGCTACTGACATCTAGTGGGTAGAGGCCAGGGATGCGGCTCAACAGCCTCCAGTGCGGACGACAGTTCCACAATAAGGAAGATCCAATCTCAAATGTCACTACTGCTGAGGTTAAGAAACTCTGCTCCACAGGGACAAGTAAGGAGGTTGTTAGCAGTGTCTTGAACTGGGCCAGTGACCGCAAATGTGCAACTGTCTAGAAACTGATGATTAATCAGCTGGGAGGGAGTGGGGTTTGAGGGCAAGAACGACTCCCCCAGTTCTTGCTTCCTTAGGGCATGAGCTGACAGAATTCAGAAGGAGGAGCTAGTTAGGTAGAAGTGAGGCAAACAGAGAGAGGAGTTTGTGGCAGGACATCAAACAGGGCTGTTTGAAGGCCACCACCTGAAGGTCTGAAGAGATGTTCTAGAACTGTCAGTGGTACCCATTGTGGTCCTCTATTTCACCCAAACCTCTGAGACAATTCCATCCCTCTTGCCTCAGAGAATGGCTACCACAACCAAACCACGGGACAAGGAAGGCAATTTTTGGGTTTGTAAGTCTCACGTGATTTCTCTGAAACTCATGGCGGAGAAAGAGTTCTGTGCATTTCAAATATTGAAGCCCTAACAAGCTCAAGGTATAGAGAGCATTGTCATGCTATAGCAGCTTGGGATAACAGGCAAGTCCAAGTACTTTTTCTCTGAGATGAAATAAAGATGCCACAAGTGGGGAAGAGGAAGGACAAGGGGGATGTGGAGGAGGAGGAGACGGCCAGGACAACAGTATTGGGGGGGTACCCAATGGACAGGAGCAGAATCAGCCTCAGTACTGCCCTGGCTCCCCCTAAGCAGGCACCAAGGAGCTGCCTTTCCTGATTGTACCAAGATGCTATGTCTGGGGAGAACCACCCCAAATCAGCAGCAAGCACACCCCTCAGGAATGACATCCACCCATGGGCGGCCTTCTTACCAACAGCTCAGAACACTTGCAGATCCCAGCATAGAGGGAAAACCCCATCACCTGTTCTTGCGTAGAGCTGGAGGGAATCCACAGTCCATTACAGATGAATGCCAAAGTGATCTCCCACTGCTCCAGTTGCATTTCATAGGCAAGTTTCTCTTGAGCTGTTTTTGGACAAACTTTTTCCATCATCTTCAATTTTTATATCATCAGAGAGTGAATTCACTTTTCACCCTAAATATTTCCAACCGTCTTTATTGCCATCAATAAAAAGCAAAGATTTTTCTTTGTTGTTTACTTAAGCTTATGGGATATATTTTCTAGCTACAAGATAATTTTCTAGTTCCTGTTTTTTAAAACATTTATTGGGGCACCTGGGTGGCTCAGTTGGTTAAGCGGCTGCCTTTGGCTCAGGTCATGATCCCAGGGTCCTGGGATCAAGCCCCAAGTCAGGCTCCCTGCTCAGTGGGGAGTCTGCTTCTCCCTCTCCCTCTGTCCCTCTGTCCCTCTTCCCCACTCATGTTCGTTCTCTCTCTCTCGCAAATAAATAAATAAAATCTTTAAAAAAATATTTATTTATCTGTTTATTTATTAACTCTGCACCCCTGGGTGCGTTTGAAGGCAGAGATGTTGTTTTGTTCAATATCACATCCCTAGACCATGGCACAGTGCCCAGGATGTAGTAGGGGTCTGTTGCGGATGGGGTGGTGTGTTTCCTGGATCCCCCTTTTAGGATCATGGCCCTCATTCCTCTAGATGTGGTTAGTGTTAGCTGATCAAATAACTGGTTGATGCAGAAGGACAGAGGCTCCATCTCTTGCCAAACCAACTCCAGAGCTCCCCGTAGGATTGGCTAAGTCCTCTGTGGCAAATTCAGCCCCGTTCAACCTTTCCTGACCAGTTCTGTTTCCATCAAGCCTTCTCAGGGGTTGTTCTCAAGAGTACTCCCCAGAAACACTCTCTTCCGCAAACCTCTACCTAGAATCTATTTCCTGGGAAACAGACTTAAGACAATGTTTAATAAATATTTGTTGAATACACGGATGAATGGGCTCTCCCATTGTAAACTGTGAGGTTCCTTATCCTGAGCGGAGATTATTGTGGAAAACCTCTGACCCTTATTTGTATATTTAACATTTTACTTTGTCATCTCAGGCCCGAAAAGTCAGAGTCCGCACTCAAATCATTCACCCAGCCTCAGGGGCATGCTTGGCTTCTATGTGATGATAATATCAATACCCACTTGCTTTAGTTATATTGTTATTTGACCAGCAGATGGCAGAGGTGACACTAGGAAAGGCACTATTTCTGGACCTAGGTCACATACTCCAGGATTTAACATTAAACCCAAATTACCCATTTTATACCACCAATTCGCAAGCCTTCGTAATTATGGCATTGTTTCATTTTGTAGGAAAGTGTCACGGACACAATTGGCCTCATTTGCATATAAAAAGGAGCGTTCGGAATATAACGGAAAGAGCCCTGGACTAAGTAAGCATCAGAACCACTGCACACTGGCCATTTGCTCCATTTGAACTGTTTCTTCATCAGTACAATGAGAACGGAGGTTCACAGGCCTGTTGTGAGAAATACAGGAAAGATACTGGGGCTGATCGAAGGGACCGCAAGTATTCCTCCCTAGCCCAGGAGAGCTCTGGGTGTGCGGCCCCGGGACGGAGGTGTAGCGGGAGGGACTGTACCTGGCTCCCAGAGTGAGGGGCTGGAGTGAGTGATGCCCTTGAAAGAGGCCCTGGCTCCTGATACACGCACTCCAGTCCGAGGCAGGCTCCCGCGCGCGCCAGAGCAGCTACTCCTCGGCTTATGCGCCCCCCTGACGTTTCTTCCCTTCCTACACGCTGGGATTCTGACAGTCTGAGTCTGCTGTTACTTCTTCCAAGAATCCCCAACTTCTGCCCTTGCTGATGTGTGTGCCGTGAGGCCAAGAAAGGAGGGCGGAGTTTGGCCGAACTGTTCACAGTTTCTGGGACGGTCGCCTCACTGCCTGGATTCACCCATTCCCGCACCAGGGGCCGGCTTGGGGAAGAGGCCAGGGCCAGCCAAGCCGGGGCACTTTGCGCCAGGCGTAGAATCACGTGCCACCGAAAGGCGGGGATCAAAGAGGCGGACGTGGCCCTTGACGCCAGCGGACTCCTGGGGCCTGCCACTCAGGGGCCGGAGAAGTACCACCGAGAGGCCGCTGCCCCGAGGGGAGGAGCTTCGACAGTCATGTGACCACGAACCCACCCATTCTGCTGCTTCCACCTGGGCTACGTGGTCCTTTTCCAGTTCAAATCTGCTTCAAAGAGTGGACTGCGCCAGGGATCCAGTGACCCCCCCCAAAACAAGGACTGTCGCCTAAATTCCGAAGACTTAGCCGTGCCAAAGGAACACCTCCCATCTTTGAAACTTTGTGATGTTTGTACCGGGTGTTCTCTGTACTAGTTTGCTGTGGTTATAAAACGAGCCGAATAGCCTGCATTTGTATTTGTTTTCTCTTTCACTCTTCTCTGTCCCATGTTTCTTCTCGCCTCAAAATCTAACCCTTAAATTAAAAAAAAAAAAATCTTTTGGAGAGAAAAACCCAAAACTCAAAAACCCCAGCTGCATGGGTTTAGTTTCACCAGCCCTGAGGCTGCCTGAGCTAAGGGGCTGGGGACAGTCAGCCAGGTGAATACCCCAGCACCCAGCTGGCTTGGACACTGAGGTCAATGGAGGTGTGCAGCCTGGCATCCACTCTCTCCTTTTTCCGTTAGGGAATGTATTAATTTCTTATTGCAGCTGTAACAAACTGGTGGGTCAGCTCCAGTCCTCAAGGCTGAGAGAACATGTCCAGGGCTTCTCATTACAGACACAGAAAATGAGAATATGGAATAGCACACAGATGAATGGATAGATGGTATGTGTAGGGGTCCCTAGCCATTGTCTGGCTGATCTGAAGGCTGAGGGATCATGATCTTAGTGTATCATTGACCATTTGTAACACCACCAGTCTGCTAAGCATACCATTTGGAAAGTTCAGATCTAGTTCATTTCTTTTGTGGGTGGGTCACACTCGGATTTGAGATAGACTGATACCTGGCTGTTAGGAGTGAGTTCTGGGTTCTCTTGCCTGTCTACTGAGAAGCACAGTCTTTACTTCCATTGGGCTACTGCTTTATGAGCCTAGATTCCTGCCCTGAAGCCCTGCCTACCATTCACTTGGCACATTCTTCACCCCAGTGGCCAGGCCCTCTTCCCTATATACCCAGGTGTTGGCTGAGAGCCTGCTGTGAATGGAGAGCCCAGAATGAGGTTGCTCATGCCCACCTGGTAATACTGCCACTGGAATTCTTCTGTCCCTAATATCATCTATATGCATTAAACCTAAATCACCAATACTGGATTAGCTAGCTACCTTCATGGGTGTCTTGCTCATACCTCAGGGAAAAAGAAAGGTTTAGGGCAGCTCCTAGATTCCAACAGTGTAGATATTAGATAAATAATATTCCATTCACTTGTAGGCAAGATTGGAAGGAGCAGGACTGAGGTGAACTTCATAGGTTACCTTCACTAAGTTAAGGAATTAGTGCTAGTGATATCAAGCCAGGATCGGAACACACCTTTATGTTTCTTATATAAAGCTTTGTGAATTAAAAACAACAACAACAACAACAACAACAAAACAGCACAGCACAGAACTTACATATCCAAATGAGAATAGGTCCCATCAGAGAAATCACCTTGGGAGGCCATACACTTGTTTCTTCAAAGATTAGTATAGCCCAGGGGCACCTGGGTGGCTCAGTCGTTGGGCATCTGCCTTTGGCTCAGGTCATGATCCCAGGGTCCTGGGATGGAGCCCCTCATCAGGGTCCCCGCTCGGCGGGAAGCCGCTTCTCCCTCTCCCACTGCCCCTGCTTGTGTTCCCTCTCTCGCTGCGTCTCTGTCAAATAAATAAATAAAATCTAAAAAAAAAAAAAAAAATTAGTATAGCCCATAATATTTTTGAAAATCTTTTTGGATGTTCTTTTTAGAACATTCTTTTCAGGATCTCCAATGGTATAGAAATCTTTATCCCTTGGAATTGGATTTGACTTTTGGGAACCAACAAAAGTAACTGTAAGACATCCCAGGTATGATCAAGGAGAGTGCTCAGTTGATCAAATGGCCAAAAGCAAAGTGAGGCCTGATTTTCTTGTGCAGTCAAAATAACACAAAAGGAATGATAGGAGTTTCAGAAATTTTAAGTAATTGCAGCAAGATTGAAATAAAAGTGAAAGGTCTCACCAACTTAGACATACAAGTTTTGGGATGTTCTAACCAGTCTGTGGAATAGAGAAAATATTTTTTATCTTTTTGCACAGTTAGGGCTTTCTAAGCAAATTTTACTGGGGACTTGGACTAAAATCAAGCCTTGGAAGGTTAATTTATGACTGATTAGTGAGAGAACTCTGTGACACATGCAGAAGAGATTTACCATACACACGTAAGATTTACACATACATTTACCCTATAACACTTACAGGAGGTAAATTACAGAGATTGATCTACTGGATATGTTTGTGTTTATATTTCTAAGGGAGGAATGAGAGTTATATTGTAGAGGCATCTCTGGATAGTAAAGCTGGAGACACCAGGTTTATCTTTCCCCTGGAAAAATTTATTTATATTCCAAAGGGTTAAGAGTAAGAGCCCAGGATCCCTCCTATTGCGTCTCCAAGGAAACTCTGCAAAAAGAGGGGAGAGGTACAGCTGCCTCTCCCTTCTATATAAGTGCCCAGCTTCATTTTTGGGGGGGGGCTCCTCACCTATAATATGCATTACTTCATATGGTGAGTTTTATTCATCCAGCTCTCAGGTCATCCCAGGGATAAGAATTTGGGCACTGGGGAACCATGTGGTTGTTGTTTGTTGGAAGAAAATAATAGTTATCTGCTCTGCTGCAGAAACCTAAGTCGGGATAATATTAATAAACATGGGTATCAAAAACCCAACACAATCTTTCCTTTTCCAATAAATTAGAACTATGTTTTACAAACTCTTTTCTCCCCTTGCAGTACCCAGTAGAGTGGAGACCTACTCTCTAAAGTTTATATCAAACTTTCCATCTCTCCCTGTCCCAGGTTTGTTCAGATGTCCCAAAGAAATGATGGTAGGCATCTACTAGCCCCTTTCATGGGGAGGGCTGAGAATTGGGATTGTTATAACGACCAGGTGATGCAAAACTTCCTCATCTGTCTGTCTTTCTAGATAAAGTCCATACATGGGCTCCCAAATGATGTCTGGTTTTGTGTGGCAGAATAATGTGGAGGAAATGAGATTGCTTTTTATAACAAGAATGAAAAACACTTATTTTGTTTTCAAAAGCATTTTAATCAAGGACGGTGCTATGTATTTAAAATTTTTGTTTTTCCATCTGTGCCCTACATAACTATTGCCTTTCTTTAAAACGACAGTTACAGGATGCCTGGGTGGCTCAGTCAGTTGACTCTTGATTTCAGCTCAGGTCATAATCTCAGGGTTGTGAGATAGAGCCCCATGTCAGGTTCCACACTCAGCGCAGTCTGCTTGTCCCTCTCCCTCCCCTCTGCTCCACCCCCTCTGCCCACTTCTCGGCGCACATGGGCGCGCTCTTTCCCTCTCTCAAATAAAGAAAATAAAATAAAATGACAGTAACATAATTCAAATAGTAAAAAATGTTAACTTTTTGGTGATTACAAAAATAGGCCTTAAAAGAAAAGTTTATTAACCCAGTGCTACAACATTAGACAGTTTAAGAAAAAATGTTCACTCAATCTAACCAGCCTGATAAACTACTTTTCCAAACACATTCTCTTCCAACCCTTATTCATAGTATTTGTATTTTTGTGAAGTTGTAAACATACTGTATACATAATTCTCTGTTCCAATATTTTCAGGTCATATTATTTTATAACTATTTTTCCTTATTACTTAATTTTTGAATTACTTAAATTTTCTTTTAAAGATTTGATTTTCTGATGTAAAAAGTATAAGCAGCAATAATGCTGAATTTTAAAAACACAACGTTGAAAACAATCCCATTTACAACTGCACCAAAAATAATAAAAGACCTAGGAATAAACTTAACCAAGGAAAGACCTGTACTCTGAAAACTATAAAACACTGATGAAAGAAACTGAAGAGGACACGAATAAATAGGTATTCCATGCTCATGGGTTGGAAGAACCAATATTATTAAAATGTCCATACTACCCAAAGCAATCTACAGATTTAATGCAATCCCTATCAAAATACCAACATTTTTCACAGAGCTAGAATAATAATGAACAAAACACACATACACACAATATTGAGCAATTTTCATAATCTTCTATTTGAATGTTGTATTTCATAGCATATTAACAAGTTATTCTAACATATTTTTGGGCAGGAAGTTAAGAAGTTAAACTTCTTAATAAATGTTTTTTGTACTTTTCTCTATGAATGCTATATTCCACATGAAAAAACATGCTATTATTCAAACAATGCAGAACTAGCATGGAAAATGAGGGCCTCCTGTTAATTCCACTCCCCCCCAAAAAACCACTGACTACAATTTGCTGAATATTCATCCTGGCTGAACTCCTTACTCAAAGGAAGAAATAATTCCGTAGTTTGCTGCCACATAGTGGTAAAATAAGCAGCACTGCCCATTAACACTGTAAAGAACTTGATATCCATTACCCTAACCCAACAAATATTTGCTGAGCTACTTATGCTCAGCACTGCGCTAGGCACTAGGGATCTGAAGATGGTCCCCGTCTTGGAAGGACTTGGAGGAAGGCTGACAAGGATACAAATAACTGACTAAATGACAATGTTATAACCGAGACAAAAATCTAAGTATGGCAGAACAGGGATTTCTCGCCAGGTTTCACTGAGGAGGTGACATTTGAGATGGGTTCTTCAAGTGTGCTGAAATTTCCTCAGGTGGGAATAAGAAAGACCCTCCCAGCAGAGAGCACAGCACAGCACATGAAAGGACAGTGCTTTCAGGGACTATTGAGGTCACTCAACCTGGAGCCTGGTGTATGGGGAAGGAAGAGAGGAGTGTTACATAGAAGACAAGCCACTGTGTGCTCTTAAGTAGGGAAGGGATCAGAATGGCTTAAAAAGACAAAGTCTGAAGAACATCTAAAATGTTCCTTCCTCACAATAAGTCTAGTTTTTGTTTAAATTCCGTGGCATCGGGGCGCCTGGGTGGCTCAGTTGTTGGGCGTCTGCCTTCAGCTCGGGTCATGATCCCAGGGTCCTGGAATCGAGCCCCATATCGGGCTCCCTGCTCGGCGGGAAGCCTGCTTCTCCCTCTGCCACTCCCCCTGCTTGTGTTCCCTCTCTCGCTGTCTCTCTCTCTGTCAAAATAAATAAATAAAGTATTTAAAAAAATAAATTCCGTGGCATCTTCTATGAAAATGTATGCCATTAAAGGCAAATAACTTTGTAAGAAAACATGAGCATTAATGTTTCCTTTAAGGTATACTGTGGAAATCATATTCACACCACTGTTAAATAAATCATTCTGTAGTTGTGATTCCTTAGCTAGTACATTTTAAGCCTTGAGGAACACCCAGCAGATGTGCTATAGTACTGGGGTAGCTAGCCTCCAAAATGGCACTCCCCAATAATATTGGCCTCCTGATATTCACACTTCTGTGTCATCCCTTCTCACAATGAATAGAGCTAACCTTTGTGACTAATAGAATGTTGTTGAAATGGTGTGTAACTTCTGTGGCTGGGCCATCAAAGTCATCAAAGCTTCTACTTGGGGGCGCCTGGGTGGCTCAGTCGTTAGGCGTCTGCCTTCGGCTCAGGTCATGATCCCAAGTTCCTGGGATCGAGCCCCTCATCGGGCTCCCTGCTCTGCGGGAAGCCTGCTTCTCCCTCTCCCACTCCCCCTGCTTGTGTTTCCTCTCTCACTGTGTTTCTGTCAAATAAATAAAATCTTTAAAAAAAAGAAAAAAAAAAAGCTTCTACTTGGCTGTCTCATGTGCTCATTCTGGGGAAGGACTACCCCCATGCTGTGAGAATGTTTAAGCAGCCTGGGGAGAAGCCCACATGGAAGGAATTGAGGCCTCCTGTCAACAACCAGAGCCTCTGGGTTAAGTCATCTTGGAAGTGGTTCCTCCCACCTCAGCCAGATCTTCCAATGACTGCAGGCTCATGAGAGACTCCTGGCCAAAAGCACTCAGCCACATACAAGGCTGCTAAATTTGACCCATAGAAACTGTGAGAGAGTAAAAATGTAGTGTTTTAAGACACTAAGTTTTGGGGTTAATTTATTATGCAGCAAGATAAATAACAAGAACTTTGCTTTCTTTTCATTGACTGGGGGGCAAACATATTAACAAATAAATTTATTAACAAGTAACAAAATATCGGGCGCCTGGGTGGCTCAGTTGGTTAAGCGACTGCCTTCAGCTCAGGTCATGATCCTGGAGTCCCGGGATCGAGTCCCACATCGGGCTCCCTGCTCAGCGGGGAGTCTGCTTCTCCCTCTGACCCTCCCCCCTCTCATGCTATCTCTCTCTATCTCATTCTCTCTCTTAAATAAATAAATAAAATCTTTAAAAAAAAAAGTAACAAAATTTCATCTTATATTAAAAAAATGACACAATGTTCTTATTCATAGCTCTAGAATATGCTTTTGGACTTCATTTTATTTTATTTATTTTTTAAGATTTTATTTATTTATTTGACAGAGACAGCACAAGCAGGCAGAACAGCAGGCAGAGGGAGAGGGAGTAGACAGAAATAGACTCTCTGATGGGCAGGGAGCCCGATGCGGGGCTTGATCCCAGGACCCTGAGACCATGACCTGAGCCAAAGGCAGTCGCTTACCCGACTGATCCACCCAGGCGCCCTTGGACTTCATTTTAGATATGAAACTATGAAATAAGGCTTTTTATGAGGGATTCTTTATGTAAATCATCATGTATTGCTGGCAGATTACCACAAACTGTATTTTTTTTAGGAGGTAATGGGACTATAAAACTGACAGACTATATCATGCTTTTCGGTTATGCAAAACAATACTTACAGGAGAAACTTACCCTGGATCAGTACAAAGTTTGGCTTATATAGAGACTTTTATGAACAAGTATTAAATGAGTAGGCAATTAAAACCCTTTTTTGTGGTTTTCAGAGATCAAATTTTAATTATTCAAATGTCATTCCAAATGTCAAAGATTTTAAAATCACTATGTATGAAAATGTGTCATTAAATAAGTATTTAAAAATCCATTCCCTAATTGAGGGGAAAATGCTGCTTCAACAGGTACGTATTTCCAAAGCTAAACTATACTGAACAAAACATGGATATATTGATTATTTTTCATGATTTTATGTAGTCCACTTTTAAAATAAGAGGTCATTTAAGTGTTTTTACACTTTTATATACTAAGGATTATGGATTCTTTAAAAATTCCCTTGAATGCATTTTTACAAATAAAATAAATAGCTACTTAAAAAAAGTTCACAGCCCAAATTCATAGTGTGTTCTAGAAAACCTCAAGCAGAGAATTTAAAGTGGTTTCAAGCTGGTAGGGCCAGGTGGTTACAAAAACAAAAAGGTATCTTCTCTAAACATGTTACTATTTGAATTTTTAAAACCCCAACCTTCATTGCCTCTAATTCCCAAAGAGTTACTGCTCCATTTATTTGACCCTGTGTAATGGAAGTACTAGATTTGTTTCTACTTGATCTTGCCATTTCCTCTCCCAGTCTGTTTTAAACCCATTCAAATCCACTCCAAATTTTTGCCCCATCACTATAAATGGCAATTTTATCTCGCCTCCTTGCTCAAGCCAGAAATCTTGGGATCATCTTTGACTCCTCTTTCTTCATACCCCATATCTTACCCTTCAGAAAAACCTGTTAGCTTACTTCCAGATCATAATCCAGAATATGTCCATTCCTCACTCTTTCCATTGCTACCACCCTGGGCTGAGCCACTAGCACCTTGCTAGCCTAGTTTACAAGAATAGCTTCCTCACTCACTGGTCTTCCAGCTTCCACTACAAAGTATCTCCAGTGATTCTTTTGAAATGTAAATAACCCTATTACTCTTCTGCTCAAAATGACTCCCCATGTCAGACAGTAAAAGTCCTTATAA
The DNA here is from genome assembly GCF_964656455.1 of Halichoerus grypus. Classification (NCBI taxonomy): domain Eukaryota; kingdom Metazoa; phylum Chordata; class Mammalia; order Carnivora; family Phocidae; genus Halichoerus; species Halichoerus grypus. The sequence goes on from NC_135721.1 coordinate 74,451,369, forward strand.
TGAGCAATCGGGCTTTACCTCATCTAACTCCCCTTGTCCCATTCCCTACATCCTACCCTCTTAACTCACTTGGCTCCAGCCACACTGGCCAGCTTGCATAGCATTCGTCTCTATGTCCGGATCTTACCACCCTCCCCCCCACCCCACCCCAAGTCTCAGCTCTTAGCGTAGTGTTCGGCACCTAGTTATTTCATTTTTCTAAAGGAATGAATCATCTGACGATTTTTATTTTCTGCGTAAAATACATATCCCAAATGGGGGATAACTTTCAAGGCCACCGGCTGGCAACGCTCGGACAGTTACCGCTCATGAACTATTTGCTGAACGAACAAAAGCATTCGGGCATACGTTCGTTCATTTCGGCGCTTATTTTAGTTAAAACTCTTAGCGTGGCTTCGGCTTAATGCCCCAATGACCCCACCTCCCGGCAATTTTCTCCCCTTCTCTGCGCTCGGTAAGCTGCGTGGGAGAAGGGTGGAATGTCTGGATTGAGGCAAAGGTGCTTCCCAGGTACTCCAGCTCTAGACTTCCCTAAGGGGAATGAAGCCGGTAAGCTTGCACGCGGCGGGATTCACCCCTGCGCTGTAAACTGAGCACCCTACACACTTTAAAGGACCCAAATCCACTCGCTAACACCCGCTCCCGGTGACATCACCACCGCTCCGAACTCCTTATTGGAAGAGCTCAGTCGCTCAATTCTCGCGATGACTCCAGTTCCAGGTCCCCTTGCTTCCCTCCCATCGCCCCGAGCCGGTAGTCAACAGACCACGTTGCGAGCTTCGGAGACATCGTAGAACTAGACCAGCTCCGGTACTCGTCTAGACGGCTGAGACTCTTCTTAGACGCTCACGGGCACGAGGTTTGGCTCCCAGGTTTCCTGTCTGCCAGACCCGCGCTAGCGCGCGACTCTTCACTGTTCGGCTCCGCCACTTTGCTAGGGCAGCTGGGCGATTCGCACCAATTCTCGTCCTTTGCTATCGCGAGAATTGGGCGGTTGTGCTACAGAATTCCGGTCGCTTAGGTCTCCACGGAGACAGCACTTTCGCCACTTTTTCCGGTCACCTGTGGCTCTCCGGACTCCACGTGGTTCGGAAATTACCCAGAGAATGTTTGTGGGAGTCAGCCAGAAAGGTGTAGGTGGGAGTGAAGCAGCGGTCAAAAGGGAAACAGCCAGTGGGATTTAGGAGTACAACTTGCTGAGCATCTTCTGGCCACTTCTGGAGCGTTGTTGTAGGGTGGGCACGGGATATTCCCCTATTGGGGAGGCCCAGTTCATTAAGACAAATGTTTAGGCATCCGTTGAGCACGCATAAGCACCGAACCAATTTTTGTATAGTCTTGAGGGTTCCACGATCAAATCCTGCTGTAAACTTACTCACCATTCACCAGAGAATAGTCTCCCTAGTTATCTGTCTCTATCCCTTACTAAGTTTGTGTATTGGTCACTCTCCTAGGAAGTGATCCCCAACTATTACCCTAGATCTAAGCATGTCACTTTTCAAATTCTTCCCTTTTCTTGCCATTATAGCTGTGTCCATTTTTATTACCATTTTCTGTTAAGTGGTTTTTCACATTCCATCGCTGTATCGATTTCTTACTTTGCAGATAGGCCATAGGTTCTTAGTGTCAGGACCAGCTTGTCACTTAGATATGGAATGTACATACCAGGTAGTGCACTTTTCTGTTGTTAAAGGCATACATTTCTGACAGTGTTTGTTAATTTATTCATTTGTTTATTCATCAAATATTTATTAAGCACCGAATATATGCCAGGTACTGTTTTTGGAATTGAGAATTAAAACAGTGGATAAAACAGATTAAAGTTGCTGCTTTCGTGGAGTTTATTACTAGGGGAGACAGACAATATACAAATAAAGAAGTTACTGCAATTTTAGGTAGTAGTAGTACTATGAAGAAAATAAAGTAATGGAAATGATCTGTGAGTGGGAATGGTGGCATTTTAGATAGAGTGGTCATGGAAGGCTTCTCATAGGAGGTGCTATTTGAGAAGAGACCTGAAAGATGGGGAAAGATCTTGCAAAGATCTGGTGGAACAAGCATTAATAGGCAAATGTATGAGGAAGGGCAAAGTGCCTTAGATGGTGACTAGAAGATTGATTTGAGATGAAATGCAGTGGAAGGCAGGACCAGATTACTTGGGGCCTTGAGGGCCGATGTCTCAAGTTGGATTTTATTTTAAGTGTAACTGGAAGCCCTTGGAAAGTTTTAAGCAAGAGAGTAATTAGATTTGATTAGAGTTTTAAAAAGATTGCTCTGATGACGATGAAAAGAGCGGACTCCTCAGAAACCAGGGAGAAGAGGGGAGACCAGTTGTGAGGCTGTTGCAGGAGTCCAGATGCAAAGGGTTCATTCCGTTTCTGCTGGGATATTTCCAGGGTTGGGAAATTCTCCGTTTACAAGACAGTCCATCCCATAGTTAGACAGGAGAATTCTTCCTTTGCATTGAGCTAGGATCTGCCTCCCTGAAACTTGCACGGACTTTTCCTAATTCTGTAGCAAGACAGAACACATCTCCTCTTTTTCTGACAGTCCTCCAACAACAGCAGCTGCTCTATAGCACTTGTCCTGTCCTCTTTTCTCCATACCTTTGGCTAACCGGGAAGGCACTGAGGTTAGTTGGGCCTAGTTTACTTTTGGAAAAATCATGCTGGCTTTTTATGGTTATTGTTATTACTAAAATGAAGGTTGGCTGTATTTTAAAATACAAAGACTGGGCCATAATAGGTAAGAATAACTTTAGACAATAATAAACTCTTGTTGAGCTTAAAAGATGTTTTTCTTTCTTGAAGCAGAAATTCTTAGATCAGTGGTTCTCAACCTGGGGCCACTTTGCTCTCCAGGAAACATTTGGCACTGTCTGGAGGTATTTTTTGGTTGTCATAACTTGCGGGGGAGGGGATGCTATTGGCATCTAATGGGCAGATGCCAGGAACGTGTTAAACATCCTACAATGCATAAAATGACACCGCATAGCAAAAAATTATCTGGTCCCAAATGCCAGGAGTGCTGAGGTTCAGAAATCCTGAATTAGACAATGCTTTAAACTCTTCTTTTTTGCAGTGACTGCTATTAATTCTATTTAAAATGGGTGTAAAGAAGAAGAAAGAAATGCAAGTAACTGCAATGACCATTTGCCATCAAGACCTTGAAACTTTGAGATGTAAGTGATTTCTGACTTAATTTGTTTGCTTCTTTTCTGGGTTGCAGAGTATTTGTATCTCTGAGACTCACTATCACATGATGTTCAAACTCTTACTATTTAATTTTTCCATGTTCTTTACATTCAGTTTTGCATGTAAAATGGTTTCCTAAAAATTCTGTCTTCAAACCAAGTTCTGCCTGCTTTTTTTTTTTTTTTGGCTTATAAATACTTAGATTTTTCATAATGCATAACAGAGGCAAAGGCAAACTTATATCCATACATTGTTATATCCTTAAAGAAATTTGTGTGTGTGTGTTATCTAGCTTTGGCTGATGTGGAAGGAAAGAATCTGGCTTCTTTGCTGTTACATTGTGTACAGCTCACGGATGGAGTGTCACAAATCCATTATGTTAAACAGGTAAGACTACATTGATATTCATGGATACATCTTGAAGATTATCATGCTATTATGGACATTTAAAATTAACTTACAGTTTTTGGCTCCCAATTATTTAATATCAATGTATCATTAAAGAATAGGGTTTTTTTTTTTCCTTTTCTGTTCATTGTCTAATCTCATTTTATTCAGAGTATTGGTAGAAGCCATATGCAGGCCTCCGCTACCATTGGGGCTGTAAAGAGATAGGACAGTGAGCCAGCTGTGCATACCTTTTTTGTGGACATAAATTTTAAAAAATTATTTCCTTTTTTTTTTTTTTTTAAAGATTTTATTTATTTATTTATTAGAGAACGAGCGAGAGAGAAACAGCATGAGAGAGGAGAGGGTCAGAGGGTGAAGCAGGCTCCCCGCTGAGCCGGGAGCCCGATGTGGGACTCGATCCCAGGACCCTGGGATCATGACCCGAGCCGAAGGCAGTTGCTTAACCAACTGAGCCACCCAGGCGCCCAAAAAATTATTTCTATTAATTTGAATCCTTACAACTTTTTAGCAGATACATTTAAAAGTTAATTTAAAATGTAAAGATTGTCCTTACCAGTATTTCAGTATTAGGATTTACCATTTGAACTTGCATAATTTTTTTAGAAAGCAATTAAATATATTATTGGTTTTTCAGTAGTGCTACAGAATTCCTATACCTTAAGCCATTAACAAGTCTAATTCTTAGTAGAGGTGGGTCTGGAGGGTAAACTGAGAATTGGGGATATGGGTTAAAAAGATTAAAAAATACTAAAATAGGTGTTTAAATTGGTATCCATAACAATGCATTGTAGAAAATATTACACGTTATAATTGAGACTTTAAAGAGTATTTGAAACTATGTTACTTTGCTGTATATACTTGATATTAGAAAAAGTTACGATGACTTTGAATTTTTTGGATTGTAGATTGTGCCTTTACTGGAGAAGGCAGATAAAAATGGCGCATGTGATCCCACTATTCGAAGTTGTTTGGATATTTTAGCAGGCATTTATCTTTCTTTGACTGTAAAGAATCCCTTGAAGAAGGTCTTGGCAAGGTAAGGGAAAAAAGGAAAGGAAGTTAAGTATTATAAATGTTCGATTTGACCAAAAGTAACCAGTATTTAAAGTTCTCCTGGTTTAGTAAAACTGAACTGAAATACGTCACTAACAATTTCATATATGGTCTCTGCTTTGTTTACTTATGACAACTTTTTAAAAATGTTGAATGGCTTTTTAGGTCAGAGGCCTTAATAAAACCGGCTATAGGTTGTAGTTTGCTGACTCCTGGTTTAGTCCATTTACATTAATGCAGTTATTGGTTAAGTTTAATCTGTCATCTTGCTATTTCTTTTTCTTCTGTTTTCCCCATTTGTTCTTAGTTTAAACCTATTTTTAATTACACAGGTAATACCGGAATATATGCTTGATGTAAAGACTTCAAGCAATACAGAAGTGAGCAAAATAAGAAGTGAGCCTTCTGTTTCACTCTTTCTGGCTTATCTTACTTTTTTTAGTGAAGGTCATCACTTAACATTTTTGTATCTATCTTTTTAGACCTTTTCTTTGGGTTTAGTGTGTGTATCATATTATATTTTAGTTTTGATTTTTTTACATAAATGGGACTATACTTATTTTTTTTTTTTAAGATTTTATTTATTTATTTGACAGAGAGAGGCACAGCGAGAGAGGGAATACAAGCAGGGGGAGTGGGAGAGGGAGAAGCAGGCTTCCCACGGAGGAAGGAGCCCAAATGTGGGACTCGATCCCAGGACCCTGGGACCATGTCCTGAACTGAAGGCAGATGCTTAACGACTGAGCCACCCAGGTGCCCTGGGACTATACTTATTGCTCTGTAGCTTGTTTTTTCACTGAAGAATGTTTTAGAGATACTTTCATGTCAGCATAGTTCTTATTCTTTCTTTTTTTATTTGTGTGAAAAAACACACAACATAAAATTTGCCATCTTAACCATTTTTGAGTGTTAAGTATATTTACATTGTTGTGCAGTGGATCTCCAGAGTTTCTTCATCTTGTAAAACTGAAACTCTGTAAATATTAAGCAGTAAATCCCCATTTCCTCCTCTCCCTAGCCCCTGGCTACCACAGTTCTACTTTCTGTTTCTATGAATTTGATTACTTTAGTTACCTCATATAAGTGGAATATTTGTACTTATTTTTTTTTGATTGGCTTATTTTACTTAGCATAATATTCTTAAGGTTCATCCATGTGGTAGCATGTGGCAGGATTTTTGTCCTTTTTAAGGCTGAATTACATTCCATTGTCCATATGTACCACATTGTATTCATTCATTCATCTGTTGATAGACATCTGGGTTGCTTCCTCCTCTTGGCTATTGTGAACAGTGCTGCTATGAACATGGGTCTGTAAATATCTCTTAGAGATCCTGCTTTCAGTTCTTTTGGATGTATACCCAGAAATGTGATTACTGGATCTTATGGTAATTCTATTTTTAATTCCCTGAGGAACCTCCATATTGTTTTTCATAGCGTCTGCACTATTTTATGTTCCCACCAGAAGTTCTTATATTTTCCTACACTTATAAATATTCCCATAATATGGGTATACCAAAATTTTTATGGACTGCATTACATATTACTTAATCACTTTTCCATTGATATTTAGTTTGTTTTGTTTTCATTATTCCAACAATGATGCAGTGATATTCTTAATTACGTATATGATTGTTATGTGTATTTCCCTGAGATAAATTCCTATAAGTGGAATTTCTTGACCAAAGCCATTGCTAAACTGTACTCCCCCAAAGCTATTCCAGTTGATACTCCTACTAACAATGAATGAGAGTCCCAGTGTCTTCATATCTTTCAAACACCGGATAATCTTTAAACCATTTCTAATGGGTAAAAAAATAATACTAGGTTTTACTTTTCATTTCCTAGATTACTAGTGAGATTGAACATTTTTTAATATGTGGAGTTTTACTATTTGTGATTATATATCTTTTGTATGTTTCCTTGTTAGAGTGTCCTTTCTTTTTCTTATTTAAGTAAATTTATTTAATGTGTCAAAAAGCAAGTGATCAGATACTGGCCAGTTCTAGGGTTTTGGGAAGTAGTCAACAATGTCATCAAAGATCTTGATGTTTTCCATTTTTCTCCCATGTGTTGGCCGTATCTTCTTTCAGAATTACAAGGGGGCTGTAGCAGTTACGGCCACCTTATACAGACATGATAGCATCCAAAAAAAAAAGAAAAGGAAATTTCCTCTTTTCCATCTCTTTTTATTGGAGAGAAAAAACATTTTGCAGAAGGTCCCAGGAAACTTCCTATCACTTTTTGTTGTCAAGATTGGGTCATATACCCTCCTTCTGATTGTAAGAATAGCTGGGAAGCAATACTCTCACACCTTTAGCCTCTCTTATACCCATGCCAATAAAGAAGGGCATGGGTATAAGAGCTCTATATAGATTATGTACCAAATATTCCTTTGTTTTATTACTTGTCTTTAAACTTTCTTTGTGGTGTGTTTGCTTTATAAAAATTACAAAATTTTTCTTGGTAATCAAACCCACTAGTATTTTTCTTTGTATAGATTTCTGAGTTTCATGCCTTCCTTATGGATGCTTTCTCTACTATAAAAGCAGATAAAATTACTTCCTTGTCTTTTCTTAAAATACTTCGTCTGGAACTAAGCTTTGAGTGGAGTGTAAGTTAGAGATCCAATTTAGTTTTCTTTTCCATATTGAGGAACCACCTATCCCCAAACTTTTGAATAGTCCATCTTTCCTATGTATGTGGAATGCCATTTTATTATGTTCTGTGTTCCTGTATAAACATAGATTTGGTTTTAGACTTAGGTCTGTTTGTTTACTAACCAACATCACACTTTTATTTACTATAGTTTGATAATGTAGTTTAATTACATGCTGGAGTAAGTCACCCCTCTGGTGACTTTTCTTTTTCAGACTATTCCTATTTCTAAATTCTTTTTCTTCCAGAAGAGTGTTAGAACTGTTCAGTCAAATTTTTTAAAAAATGCTTACTGGTTTTCATTTAGATTAATTGAAGTAAAATTGACGCTAATTGAATTTATCTATTAAGTAAATTTTTATTGACCATCTAACTATATGTCAAGTAAGTGTTCTAGGCATTGAGGATACAGTGAATAAAACAGTTTAGAATGGAGGTTATGTTCTTTTTTTTTTTTTTTTTTTAAGATTTATTTATTTGAGAGGGAGAGTGAGAGTGCGGGGTGGGGGGAGGAAGGGCAGAGGGAGAGGGAGAGAGAATCTCAAGCAGAGGGGCGCCTGGGTGGCTCAGTTGTTAAGCGTCTGCCTTTGGCTCAGGTCATGATCCCAGGATCCTGGCATCAAGCCCCGCATCAGGCTCCCTGCTCTGCGGGAAACCTGCTTCTCCCTCTCCCACTCCCCCTGCTTGTGTTCCCTCTCTCACTGTGTCTTTCTCTGTCAAATAAATAAATAAAATCTTAAAAAAAAAAAAAAAAAAGAATCTCAAGCAGACTCCCCACGAGGAGCCTGGTGCGGGACTTGACCCCATGACCCTGAGATCATGACCTGAGCCAAAATGAAGAGTCGGACGCTTGACCAGTTGAGCCACCCGGGCACCCCTGGAAGTTACGTTCTAAGACCAAGATTGAAAATAGTCAAAATAAATTAGGATATATAATATCCTAATATATAGTAAATTAGGATTAGATGAAATAAATGCTATGGAGAAAAATAAGACAGTGAGTGGGGGATGGGAGCACCAAGGACGAGGTGACGGTTACAGTTTATGGAGGTCACTTCAGATGTCTTTGCTCAAATGTCATTGATAAGGTGATATTTGAGATTGACCTGAAAGGGATGAGGGAATGGTCATTGGGTCTATTTGAGGGAAGCATGTCAGGTGGAGTAAATGGCAAGAGCAAAGGCTTTGGTATCGCAACAAGGGAGGCCATGTAGTTAGAGCTAAGTGAGCACGGATTAAGATGAGGCTGGAGAGATAATGGTGGCGTTAGAGTGTGTAGAGTCTTGTAAGTCATTGTCAGCACTATGGCATCTAATTTGAGAGGGACATTGTTGGACGATTTTAGGCAAAAGACTAACATGGTGTTTTTATAATATCACTCTGGCTACTCTATTGAGGCGGGGAGCAAGATGGAGGCAAGGAGTTCCAATGACTGTGGCATGAAGTTAAAATTTTCTGGCTGTATTTTGAAGGCATAGTTCAGTATTCCTTCATTTGTATGATTCTCTCCCCACTTCATATATCCACTTGCTACATGGTTGTCAGATATTTAATACTTGGTTTTTTTTCTAGCTCACTAAATGGCCTACCTGAATTTTTTCTAACTGAGGCTATACAAAGCTTTACTTCTCGTCTTCAGGAAGAATTGAATACTACTGACCTATATTCTTATAGGAAAGTAACTGACAATATATCTTCCTGTATGGAAAACTTTGACTTGGGTAAGCCAGCTGTTGTGTAGTATTTTTTCTATCATTACATCATTGTTTTTAAATGATGTTAATTTTGGTCCTGGGGCTCCTTACCAGTGTTAATTTTTTTATCCCCACAGGTAGAGCAGGAGTTAATAATCTTCTTAAAAATGGTAAGTCCTGTTATTTTATTTTATTCTGAGGGGGTAACTGCTTGTATGAGTCATTTTAGAACTGGTTCTTTTTCACCTTCTTGGCAATGGGTAGAGTCTTGCAGATTACTAAGGTACATCATGCCCCTTCCTTTTAAATTCCTACTTCTGTACCGTGATACCATTATAGGTAGCACTAACTTAAAATATTTTCCTATACTGACATTAAAGTTTACAGTTTTAGGTTCTGCTTTGTCATTATGTGTTCTTTTGGTTTCAGTGCTTCATTTTCTGCAGAAGAGTTTAATTGAAATCTCAGAAGAAAATAGGCAAGTATTATGTGTTTGCATGCTTGTGGGGATGTGCCTGTACACCGAGGTTGTGTGTTGTCTTTGTACAAACGAAGTTTAAGAAAAAGTTTCCAGAACGTGCTTCATTCCATCCCTCTCTGTTAATATTAGACCTGATTATTGAAATTTATTCTTTAGAGGTTTGATATTTAATTTAAAAAATCAAATAAATTCTTAGGAGAATGTGAGAATGAGCTCCTTTCTCCCTGAGTGTTCCTGACTTATAGCATCCTGTTCTTATTTTATGAATGAAATATGAAATATCTTGTTATCTTTCTGAGGATATCAATGTAGTATTTTGTTTTTGTTTTTTTTTAAATAGTTTCTTATCTTTACATAGTCCTATTTCTTCTAAGTTGCTTTTTTTCTGTTTGATGCTTTCAGTCACTATATTCGTTGCTAGAAGCTTTTGTCAGAAGTCTGGTGATTTTTGGCCAAGCGCTCATATTTAAGGATGGGGCACTGAGAGTTGATTTGAATCTGTGCATATGGGTGGGGTTGATTGCAGGTTTTATTGTAGGCTAGTTTAGCTAGGCTATTTCTTTGGAAAACCTTTGATATCAGTATCATCAGGTCTTTTTGCATGGGTAACAGATTCACCATGCAATCAAACTATTGGCTTAATATTCTGGTTGCTGAGGGAGTGAAGAAAGCTGAGGTTGTGGCATTTGGCATTCATTGTTCATATATTTACCTAATTCTCTTGTTTGCACTATGGTGTTCCTGCCTTATCTGTGCATGTTGTTTTACCTTCTCTAGAGGTAAGCCAGTTATTTGCTGGTTTTTACTCTTCAACAGACTTGTAGCCAGTCTTCCTATTTTCTGCTGTGTTGAGAATAGACTGAGGGGGGCAGGGCAAGGATAGAAGCTGGGAGACCAGTTAGGAGGCCATTGCAGTAATCCAAGGGAGAGATGAGAGTGACTTAAGCCAGGAGTAGCAGTGGAGGTGGTCTGATTCTGGATATATTTTGAAAGTAGGGCCAACAGGATTTTCTTACAGATAGAGTAGGGAAGAGGGAGGTCAAGGGTGATGACAAAGTTTTTGTAGGGTAGAGATCCCAACAGGTGGAGCAGGTTTGGAGTTGAAGATGAGTTCATGTAGTTGGAGATGTCTGTTAGACATCCAAGTGAAGGTATTGAGTAGGAAGTTGCATATACAAGTCTGGGATTAGCAAGAGATGTTCAGGCTGGAGATACAAATTTGGGAATTATCAGCATATATAGATTATAATTTAAAGTTTATGAGCTAGATGAGATCAGCATCAAGGGACCAAAGCAGCTGGACCAAAGAGGGAGAGTAAAGACTGAGTTGTGGAGAGCTGTAACATAAAGAGGTTGGGGAGAAAAGGATGAAATAGCCAAGGTGTCTAGGAAGGAGTGATGGTGAAGTAGGAGAAGATGGAGGAGAGCCTGGTGTCTTGGAAGCCAAGTGAAGAAAGCGTATCAAGGTTGAGAGTGTTCAAGTTTAGAAATTGTGGCATTCTTGGGACACCTGGGTGGCTCAGTCGGTTAAGCATCTGCCTTTGGCTCAGGTCATGATCCCAGGGTCCTGGGATCGAGTCCTGCATCAGGCTCCCTGCTCAGCGGGAGCCTGCTTCTCCCTCTGTCGCATTCCTTGCTGTGTGCTCTCTCTCTCTCTGACAAATAGATAAAATCTTAAAGAAAGAAAGAAAGAAAGAAATTGTGGCATTCTTTCTTGATCTTTTATTTTTACTCTAAAAAAAGTGAAGTGAGGTTAGTCATTAGCTGAGAAGGAGGAAAATGTTGAGGTCAGAGTGTTGAAAGTTTGCAGTAAATGTCGCCATAATTGGAATGTTTATGGGAATGGAAGAGAGAGGCATAAATGTCTAGTATAATCTAAAATGAATTTTGGCCCTTTGAGGAATGTTTCTTTTGCAGAGAGATAGAAATGGGGACATTTTTATGTGACTTTTCTTTTGTAATAACGTCTTTTCTTCATTATAGAAAATTTGCTGGAAATCATATAGTTCAAACGCAGTTGATGAATGACTTGTTGGTAGGCACTAGAGTTTCAGTGATGTTAGTGCAGAAAATACAAGACTTTCAGAGAATTCATTTGAAGACTTCCGGTTCTCCCACATGGCAAAGTATGTGTGGATTGCTGAGTATTTTCACCAAGTTTTTAGGCGATGGTAAGTGTAAAACCATAAAAATGATGATTATAATTGAGTGTCATTCAGCTTTTGCTAATAATGGTATGAAATGTTTGATATGTAGCTGAGATGTAGAACTTCTTCTCCCCCAGCCCCTTAAAATGGGGAAAGGCCCTGGATTATGAGGTTTTAATGCTTTTTCTTTCAAATGTGCCATTTCTGCAAGGGCTAATGTTGAAGAACTTTTCTAAATGTGGATGTGTGTATTGTAAAGAAGAAAACCTAACAGTCTTAGTGTTGAAAAGCCGCAGACTTTAAGTGGCAAAAGAAAATTCTTGGTAAGAGATTTCCAAATTTGAATGGAAGATCTGGAAAGGTGAATGTAACCCATACATTTCTCCTTAGCAGCAGGCATTATCTTCAAGTAACGACAGTAGTCCTTGTGGGGGGTGGTCATTGTCCCCCTATATCTCTCATATGTTGCTTCTATCCAAATGAACTGTGTTACTGGGAAGCCAAATAGTTAATGAGAGGAAGTCTCTCTTCATAAAAGCCTTCTGGGCTGGGTGCCTGAGTTCGATTTCTCACCTTGGATGCTGGGTACAAGGGTGTTCACCTTCAAATAATTCATTAAGCTGTACACTTGTTTTGGGTGTTTTCTATATCATTGTGTGATATTACAGTAAGATTAACCAAAAAATGATACTTAACACTTAAGTATTTATAAAAAGTTAATTACCTTTTTACAAAAACCTTTACTTAATGTTCTGTATGGTCATGCATGCATGAGTATTATTAACTTATTAAAAAATGATTGGGATCGGTTTAGAGTTTTTGTTTGTAAAGAGCAGTAACTGACTCCGGTTTTGCTAGGCTAATGGGAAAAAAATAGTACCTCATTGTTTATATGTCTTGAATCCTGGTAACTAGTGAAAGTGCTAGCTATCTTGTCCGGATAGTTTTATTTATTTATTTATTTATTTATTTAGGCTAGGATCTCATGTAGTTATTAAAAGGAAAGGAAAGTTAGTTTGAGACACAATTTACAGACATCTTTTCAGAGAATACTTGCTCTTTAAAAGAGACTTTGTTATTTAAAAAAAAAAAAAAGACTGGTGAAATGTAGGGAAGACCTGATTTTAATACAAGGCAGCCTCTTTTTTGAGCAGTTGATGGGGTCTATCCAGTGCTATTCTTCCCCAGGGTTTTAAAGCTTCCCGTATCAGTCAGGTGTTTGGCTACAGGTAACAGAAAACTAAGTTTCAGGGACTTCAGCAAATGTGCCTCCCTGTGCCCCCACAGAACGTGAAGTTCAGAGGCAGGCGATCCCGAATGGCTGTTTGCAGGCTAGGACCCAAACATTTCTGCCTTTCTGCTCTGCTGTCTTCAGCATGTTGGCTTTCACGCCCACATTTGTTGCATCATGGCTGCCATTTGACTGCTGTAGCTCCAGACATTATGTCTGTGTGTAAGGCAGGAACGAAGGCCAGTTGCATCCTTACCTTTAATCAGAAAAACAAAAGTACCCAAGTGCCTGCTTACAGCCCATTGGCCTCAACGCTCATGGCTACCTTTAGTTGCAAGGAAGATAGAGGAAGCAAGTGTCCTGCCTTTGGCTGAGTACATGGATGCGCCAGTCAGTCACAGTTCTGTTAGCAGGGATAAAGGACAGAATGGATGTTTATTAGGTAGTTTATGGTAGGTATTTATGATTCTTAGCCCAGGTTGAATAATTCACCATATTTGGTAAACTTTCTCACAAAACAGAGGCTGATAGAAAACAAGGAGAAGATAGCAAGCCAAGATTGGTTGCACTGGGTACAGTGCCGGTAATAGCGAAGTTTGCAGTTAGCACTGATGCAAGCTCTTTACACAAGCCCTGAAATCATGTTAAGAATAAGTAATATATGTGGGGGTTGGGATGGAGCGGCATCAGTGCAGGAGAGACATGTGGTATTGCTGCTACATGTGCTGGGGGGAGAGGAAGAGAGAGGGGGTTAGAGGAGAGAGGACGGAGTCACATCTATGAAGCATTTATGTGCTGGGCATAAAAACCTTATGTTAATTATGCAGTTAAACTTTATAATAACTGTCAAATAGGAGTTATATTTTCTCATTTTATAGAAGAGAATGCTGGGTCCCTGGGAGGTTAAATAACTTGCTCAAGGTCTGTTCAACCTAGGAAGTGGTCATGCTAGAAATTGCACCCAGGACTGTCTGACCCTGCACCATGTACTTTTTCCACTGGACCAAAGTATCTGTTGTCATTTAATACATGCTCTCTACTTTTTTGTCAAATAGATGACCTCTTACAGACAATTCAGAGTACGTCTGGATTAGCTGTTATTCTTTTTATTAAGGCTATGTTTCATCCCCCTGAAAAGATTCCTGATTTGGTGAGTGCATCTCCTTTGTAGAATTGTACTTTATTGATAATTAGACACATGTTTGGTTTTGTTGTTTTTTTAAGATTTTATTTATTTATTTGACAGAGACACAGCGAGAGAGGGAACACAAGCAGGGGGAGTGGGAGAGGGAGAAGCAGGCTCCCCACTGAGCAGAGAGTCCAACGAGGGGCTCGATCCCAGGACTCTGGTATCATGACCTGAGCCAAAGGCAGATGCTTAACGACTGAGCCACCCAGGCGCCCCTAGACATGTTTTATAAAAATATTTTTAAAGAAGTGAATTAAAAATTTCTTTCTGCATAGTCAGAATCTTTCTGGTGTTTTTTTTCTCTTACAATAAGAAACAGCCCAAAAATGCAGAAAAAGCAGAAAGAAGACAATAGCAGTCACCTATAAATCCATCTTGCAAAGATAATCACTATCAACATTTTTTTGGGTATATCCTTCTAGTTTGTTTCTAGTACTGTTCGTTCTGTTCCATCTCTCAGTATTATAAGAGATACAATATTAAAAGTATGCAGAGGTTAATGTATAGATACATGAAGTCGTTACTTTTTGATATATATGTCCTTTTTATTTTTTTTATTTTTAATTTTTTTATTGTTATGTTAATCCCCATACATTACATCATTAGTTTTAGATATAGTGTTCCATGATTCATTGTTTGTGCATAACACCCAGTGCTCCATGCAGAACGTGCCCTCCTCAATACCCATCACCAGGCTAACCCATCCTCCCACCCCCCTCCCCTCTAGAACCCTCAGTTTGTTTTTCAGAGTCCATTGTCTCTCATGGTTCTTCTCCCCCTCTGATTTCCCCCCCTTCATTCTTCCCCTCCTGCTACATTCTTCTTCTTCTTTTTTTCTTTCTTAACATATATTGCATTATTTGTTTCAGAGGTACAGATCTGAGATTCCACAGTCTTGCACAATTCACAGCGCTTACCAGAACACATACCCTCCCCAGTGTCCATCACCCAGTCACCCCATCCCTCCCACCCCACCCCCCACTCCAGCAACCCTCAGTTTGTTTCCTGAGATTAAGAATTCCTCATATCAGTGAGGTCATATGATACATGTCTTTCTCTGATTTATATGTCCTTTTTATTAAGAATAACCCAGGGGAGCCTGGGTGACTCAGTTGATTAAGCGTCCAACTCTTAATTTCAGCTTAGGCCTTGATCTCAGGGTTGTGAATTCAGCGTGGAGCCTACTTAAAAAAAAAAAAGAATAACCCAAATGTTGTACTTTTATTTATTTATTCATTTATAAAAGATTTATTTATTTATTTGAGAGAGAGAGCGCAAGAGAGCGAGCATGAGCAGGAGGAGCAGAGGGAGAGGGAGAGAGAATCCCAAGCGGACTCAGCACTGAGTGCAGAGCCCAACGCAGAGCTGGATCCCACGACCCTGAGATTATGACCTGAGCTGAAACAAGGAGTCGGATGCTCTACCGACCATGCCACCCAGGCGCCCCCCAAATATTGTACTTTAGATGGGAAGCATGTTAGAATTAATTTTTCAGTGTATTTGGTCGGATGGAAAGTATAATTGATAATTTGGACTATAATTCTTGTATTCAGTACTAGCAAGTTTTTTCTTCCTTAGTATATTATCTAGAAACTTATTTTAGCTATTTACCTGACTTTTTGCAAAATAGTTGTGTACTCTTCTATGAGATCACACAAAGTATTTATCGTTGGATAAAATTTAGCAATTTGATTTCTAAAATCACCTCTGAAAAGCATTAGTTAAGCTCATCCACCTGCAGGTGGCGATATGTTTTGCTCTACTAGTACATTCAAACCAGCAAAAATGGTTCATGTACTTAGATTTAATTTTTTTCCCTTTTGATATAATAATTTCAACATTTGTGGCTTCTCATCTTTAGGTTCCTGGGATGTTTCAGGGGAAAGGGAATTTTGGATTTACATTTTGAAATATCTGAAAAGTTTTTAAGGCCTTTTAACATGTTAGCTCTGTTTTGTTCTTCCAGATTAGTAGTTTGCTTCTCCGTTCAGTGGACTGCACCAGCGTCCCCGACTGGTTTTTGAACTGCTGCAGGAGCCTCTGTTGTACTGATGTCTCGCAGTCAACTCTCTTATTCCTGTGTCAGGGGACACTCACCATGTTGGACTGGCAGAATGGGAGTATGGGCCTGAGTGGGGAGGCCCTGCTCTTGAATATTGTGCATGTCTTGTTCACCTTGAGTTCACAGTGAGTTTTCATGCTACTGTCTCTCACTCTGTTTTGCTTGTCAGACATTTCAAAAATGGCAACTGAACTAGTATACTTAGTAATTCCGTGAAAAGTGCTCAGGATAATCCTGAATTAAAAGGAAGATAACAGGAGCGCCTGGGTGGCTCAGTCAGTTAAGCGTCTGCCTTCGGCACAGGTCATGATCTCAGGGTACTGGGATGGAGTCCCACATTGGGCTCCTTGCTCAGCGGGGAGCCTGCTTCTCCCTCGGCCTGCCGCTCCCCTGCTTGTGCATGCACTCTCTCCCTCTGTCAAATAAATAAATAAAATCTTAAAAAAAGAAAAAGGGAAGATAACATATAGGCAATGAAATGGGTGTGAAAATAGACCAAGAGAAGATGAAATGATGAGTGGAGGGAGTTACAGATATTATTGGTGCAGGTTAACCTGTACTGAACATTTTTCATGTTAATGTTAACATTTAGTCTCTAATGCTGCATTTTAGTTTATAAACAATGTCAACATAGGTAATTCAGTATGAGCCTCACATGTCTGATAGATAGGATAGGAAATCTAATGTGTTGAGTAGGTAAAGTGAAGTTAGAAAAGTAAATGCTAAAACTTAAGAGTATATTGCTAATAAGCACCTGAGCCAGAATTGTAACCAGCTCTTTAGACTTCATTGGATTGTGTTTTGTGGTTTATTCTGGTGTTTTTTTCATAATGCCTGAAAGTGATTGTGTGCTTAAAATGTCAAACCATAGATACAACTTGATAGTAATGAATATGTAGGTAAGGGAAGAAAAGTACTGTGTTCTAAAATAATTTTTACATGTTTTTCAGCTTATGTATATGTGAAAATTGTGCATATTTTAAAGGAATGTAAAAATTATTATTTCTTTAGAGAAGGATTGGCGGGGAGGGGCAAAGGGAGAGGGAGAGAGAGAGTCTTAAGCAGGCTTCACGCCCAGTGCAGAGCCCGATGTGGAGCTTGATCTCATGATCCTGAGATATGACCTGAGCCAAAATCAAGAGTCGGTCACTTAACCAACCGAGCCACCCAGGCACCCCTCTCAGTATGTTTTTGTTTTTTTTTTCCAAAGATTTTATTTATTTATTTGACAGAAACACAGGGAGAGAAGGAATACAAGCAGGGAGAGTGGGAGAGGGAGAAGCAGGCTTCCTGCCGAGCAGGGAGCCCGATGCGGGGCTTGATCCCCGGACCCTGGATTCATGACTTGAGCCGGAGGCAGACGCTTAACGACTGAGCCACCCAGGTGCTCCCCCTCTCAGTATGTTTTAAAACACCTGTGAAACCATTATCAAAATCAAAATAATAAACATTTCCATCACTCCCAAAAGTTTTCTTGTGTCCCTTTTTGGATTATTTCTATAAGATGAAAAGATTCATTTATAAATTTGAGATCTGTTTTGGCCTTGTTTGTAATTTTTTGTCATTGTAAATTTAATAATTATTGAATTTTCTGATCATTCTTTGTCTTTTATATTTTTAAAATCTAGATGATTATAAAATGAAATTTCTGTTACTAGTCAGTTTATAATAACATGGTTCATTTCTCTTCAGGATCAAGGAATCAACTCTGGAATTGTTTCTGTCTAGAATTTTGGCGTCCTGGACTAATTCAGCCATACATGTCCTTGAATCAAGTTCCCCAAGCCTAAAGGACAGTCTGAATGGAAATTCAAGTGTAGGTGGGAGACTTTTAGAATATGTCTATACCCACTGGGAACATCCACTGGATGCTTTGAGACACCAAACCAAAATTATATTCAGAAATATTCTCCAAATGCACCAGCTCACTAAAGAAAAGTCAGACTCCGAAACGTCAGGTTTGGCTGCAGATCGTTTCATCTGTGATCTGACTGAAAGTCTTCTGCAATTGGAATGGCATGTGAAAGGGAAATATGCATGCCTTGGTTGTTTAGTAGATTACATAGGAATTGGACATATTTTGGCACTAGCCAAAACTATTCCATCACAAATCTTAGAGGTGATGGGAGACCAGTCCTTGGTACCTTATGCAAGTGACCTCTTGGAAACCATGTTCAGAAATCACAAGAGTCATTTGAAGTCCCAGGCTGTCGACAGTACTTGGATTGATGAGTGGCATGAGACTTGGGTTTCTCCTCTCCTTTTTATACTGTGTGAAGGAAATCTGGATCAGAAATCTTACGTGATTGATTATTACTTGCCAAAATTATTGAACTGCAGCCCTGAAAGCTTAAGCTACATGGTAAAGATTCTTCAAACTTCTGCTGATGCTAAAATTGGTAAGAAAAGGAATCGTTCTTTCAGTAATTTCTGGTTAAGGTGTTTAAGGGTAGGTAGCTAGGCAGATGTGGACCATATTCAAATTTAAATATTATCACTTCTGTAAATAGTAAAAGAGGGTATTGACGATAGAGATTTCAGATTGAGACTAATGTTCCTCTCCAGAGTGGAGTGGAGTTTTTTTTGGCTGAAGTCATTTCTACAGGCTAAGGATTGATTCCAGTTATTATAAGGTTCCCTTTCTTACTCGTTTTAATTCATTTTACCAAGTTCTTATTTGTTAGGTTGTTAGACTGGAATGAAAGTTTGAGTGTTTTATATAAGTTCTTATTCTAGTGATTGAGACAGTAATTAAACATTGTTTTCGGCAAGGATCAAGACAGGTAAACTGGCAGCAGCAAGTTTTTGTCTCTAGGGAAGAGACAAAAAAATGTAGATGTGTGACCTCAAGAAACAACTGTCTGTAGTCATTTAGAATAGGGGGTAAACATTTCACTGAAACTCAGTAACCCTGAAGGAATCACTGCATTAAAGCATAGTTCAGTAATTAATATATAAATGATGACCATGACTTCTCATGTGAATCTTAAAATTACTGTACTCTGCTTAACAAAGCAGAAATATGGTACTCTACATCATAGTTTAAGAATATTTACAACAAGGGATGCCTGGATGGGTCATTTGGCTAAGCATTCAACTCTTTTTTTTTTTTTTTTTTAATTTTACGTATTTATTTGAGAGTGCTAGAGAGAAAGAGAGAGAGAGAACAAGTAGGGGGAGGGGTAGAGGGAGAGGGAGAAGCAGGCTCTCTGCTGAGCAGGGAGCCCGATGTGGGGCTCGATCCCAGGACACTGGGATCATGACCTGAGCTGAAGGCAGATGCTTAACCGACTGAGCCACCCAGGTGCCCCAGCGTCCAACTCTTGATTTCAGCTCAGTCATGATCTCAGGGTCGTGAGATCAAGCCCTGCATTGGGCACTGTGCTGAGCATGGAGCCTGCTTAAGATTCTATATGTCTCCCTCTGCCCCTCCCCCAACCTACCCCCCCCCCCCGGGGTGCACAGGCACTCTCTCTAAAAAAAAAAGAGTATTTACAACTAAAAATAATTGAAAACTTTCAAAAAGTAACCATGAGATAGCTGGAAAAATCTGATTCCTATACACAAAAATAAGCTATTATTTGTAGTTGGGGTTTTTTTTCATTATTTGTAGTTTTTAACAACAATTGTTCTTGCCTTTTTGAGAAGCCATCTAAAGTTCAAGATTCATGAATCTGTTCTGAAGTAAGGCAGTCTCTCTTTTTTTTTTTTATCAGTGTTCCCTTTGAGCCAGGGTTCCTTATCCTGTTAGTAGTGACTGATGTCCTAGCCTCCAAAAGCGTCAGGCTCCTTGTAGTCCTCCTTTTATCTTTTTTACTAGGGAGAAACAGTAACTCCAAAATATGTGGAGAGGTTTAGTGTTTGTTTTTAGAGAAATAATGATATTTAGCCACTAAAGTGTTTTCCCTAATTTTGGCTGAAAGTCATTTTAGTTATTCTTACTGTTTTAAATATTTCTCCACCTGATTTTTTTCCCCCGAATCACTTCCTGGTTCATTTCAAGTGTCAAGGAAAAGGTAAAAACAGCAAAAAATAATGATTTCTTTAAGTTAACATAAGGGGATTATGCTTACTTGAAATGATTGACACAAGAACTGTCAAATCCTTTTCAATAATGATTATTTTATCCTAGGGACTTTAATTCATGTTAGAATTTAAACTGTGATTTTTATTTCTTGAAATACAATGTTAATTGCAAAATGAAAATTGTGACAGTTGTTGCATAGCACAGTAGTTATCTGTGTTATTTTGTGCTTTTGAGACAAGAACAATCTTTTCCATCCTTAGGGTCTCACAATAGTAGAGGGGCTCTGGGAGCTTTGATGGCATGTCTGCGAACAGCTAGAGCTCATGGACATCTTCAGTCTGCAACTGATGCCTGGAGGAACCTTGTGTCCAGTGCAAGAATAAAACAAGGCTTAATTCATCAGCACTGCCAAGTAAGTAAACAAAATATCTGGGAATTTCATACATACAGTAGATCCCTGATTTATTTATCCAGTTAGCAGTCCAATATAGAGGCCCCTGTGTTGAGCCCAGCACTGTTTTAAGGGATCCGTAAGGAGGATGAATTGAAAGTGAAAAGTGTAGGGGCGCCTGGGTGGCTCAGGTCATGATCCCAGGGTCCTGGGATTGAGCCCTGCGTTGGGAGGGGGTGGGGCGGGTCCTGCTTAGTGGGGAGCCTGCATCTCCCTCTGTCTGCCACTCCCCCTGCTTGTGCTTTCTCTCTCATTCTCTCTCCCTCTCAAATAAATAAATAAAATCTTAAAAAAAAAAAAAAGAAGTGAAAAGTGTAGACTTCTCGGGCTATTTAAATTTTAGTTGAAGGGAGAAGAAAACCTGTATAAAACAACTGGAAATTCTTAGAAGACAATACAGATATAAGTGCCCTTTATGCATAAGGACTTGGGGGGCTCAGAACAGAGTAGGTAGTGTTGATTAGAAACACGTTAAATATGATTAAAGGAGAGGAAGCATTGGAGCAGCATATAAAATGGGAGAACACTAGAACTGATAAATGAGTTCAGTAAAGTCACAGGGTAGAAAATCAATGTACAGAAATCTGTTGCATTCATATACACTAATAATGAAGCAGCAGAAAGTGAAATTAAGAAAGCAATCCTATTTACAGTTGCATCAAAACCAATAAAATATCTAGGAATAAATTTAACCAAGGAGGTGAAAGACCTGTACTCTGAAAGCTATAAAACATTGATGAAAGGAATTCAAGACAAATGCAAAGAAACAGAAAGACATTTCATGCTCATGGGTTGGAAGAACAAATATTGTTAAAATGTCTATACTACCCAAAGCAATCTACACATTTAATGCAGTCCCTATCAAAATACCAATGGCTTTTCTCATAGAACTAGAACAAACAATCCTAAAATTTGTATGGGGCCCACAAAAGACCTCAAATAGCCAAAGCAATCTTTTTTTTTGTTTTTTTTTAAGATTTTATTTATTTGAGAGAGAAAGCAAGAGACAGAACACACAAGCATGAGCAGGGGGTGGGGGGACGGTGCAGAGGGAGAAGCAGACTCGAGCCCGGTGTGGGGCTTGATCCCAGGACTCTGGGATCATGACCTGAGCCAAAGGCAGATCCTTAACCAACTGAGCCAGCCAGGTGCCCCTAGCCAAAGCCATCTTGAAAAAGAAAAATAAAACTGGAGGTATCACAATTTTACATTTCAAGTTATATTACAGAGTGGTAGTAATTAAAATAGTATGGTGCTGGCATGAAAATAGACACAGAGATCAGTGGAATAGAACAGAAAACCCAGAAATAAACCCACAATTATATGGTCAATTAATTTTTGACAAAGGAGAGATGAATATACAATAGGAAAAAGACAGTGTCTTCAACAATGGTGCTGGGAAAACTGGACAGCCACATGCAAAAGAATGAAACTGGACCACTTTCTTTCACCATACACAAAAATAAACTCAAAATGGATTAAAGACCTAAATGTGAGACCTAAAACCATAAAAATCCTTGAAGAGAGCACAGGCAGTAATCTCTCTGACATTGGCCATAGCAAAATTTTTCTAGATATGTCTCTTGAGGCAAGAGAAGCAAAAGCAAAAATAAACTATTGGGACTTCATCAAAATAAAAAGCTTCTGCACAGCAAAGGAAACAATCATGAAAACTAAAAGGCAACCTACTGAATGGGAGAAGATATTTGCAAATGACATAATTCAATAAAGGGTTAGTATCCAAAATAAATAAAGAACTGATACAACTTAATACCCAAAGAACAAATAATCCAATTAAAAAATGGGCAGAAGATATGAACAGACATTTCTCTAAGGAACACATCTAGATGGCCAACGGACACATGAAAAGATGCTCAGCATCACTCATCATCAGGGAAATGTAAATCAAAACTACAATGAGATAACACCTCATACCTGTCAGAATGGCTAAAATCAAAACCATAAGAAGCAACAAGTGTTGGCAAGGAGGTGGAGAAAAAGGAGCCCTTGTGAGCTATTAGTGGGAATGCAAACTACTGCAGCCACTGTGGAAAACAGTATGGAGGTTCCTCAAAAAATTAAAAATAGAACTACCCTATGATCCAGTAATTACATTACTGGGTTTTTACCCAAAAAATCTAAAAACACTAATTCAAAGGGATACATGCAACATTATTTACAATAGCTAAACTATGGAAGCAGCTGTAGTTTCCATGGACAGATGAATGGATAAAGAGGACACACACACACACAATGGAATATTACTCAGCCATCAAAAAGAATGAAATCTTGCCACTTGCAACAACATGGATAGAGCTAGATAGTATAATGCTAAGCAAAATAAGTCAATCAGAGAAAGACAAATACCATGTGCTCTCACTCATATGTGGAATTTAAGAAACAAGCAAAGGAAAGAAAAAAAAGACAACTATAGAGAACAAAAAGATGGTTACCAGAGGGGAGTTGGTTGGGGGGATGGAGGAAATAGGGGATAGGAATTAAAGAGTACACTTATTATGATGAAGAAAAAATACATAAAATGATTTAAAAAAAAACACAAATAGCAAAATGGGAGAATACAAAACAAGATCTGGAGGATGATTTAGGATGTTGTTTGGCAGGAGTAGAGTGTTTGGTCCATTTTATGGAGGCCTCCAATGCTAGGCTGAAGACTTCAGATTTCATTCAATTGGTAAGCGGGAACTAGAGCCATTCTGCCTCCAGCAAGGACGTAGAATTAATGGCAACAGAGATGAATTTCCAGTGTGAGAGCAAAAAGAAACCAGGAGCCTGGTTAGATGTGCATGACAGTAATCTAAGCGTGACTGATGAGGGGGGCGCCTGGGTGGCTCAGTCGTTAAGCGTCTGCCTTCGGCTCAGGTCATGATCCCAGGGTGCTGGGATCGAGCCCTGCATCGGGCTCCCTGCTCCGCGGGAAGCCTGCTGCTCCCTTTCCCACTCCCCTGCTTGTGTTCCCTCTCTCGCTGTCTCTCTCTGTCAAATAAATAAAATAAAATCTTAAAAAAAAAAAAAAAGAGTGAGTGATGAGGTCCTGGGATGAAGTAGAGAAAAAAGAATGAAGTTGAGCATTACCATGGAATAAGTATCTTTAAGATTGTTGGCTTACAAATACCCAGTTTACACATTTAATAAAATAATTTTATATGAGTTGTAACCCTAGGATCTTTGGGATGAGGGAACCTTACTGAAGTATACATGGGTAAACTGGGGTTTACTATAGCTTATGTAAATAAACATGTCAAGTAGTTTACGATTTGCTTATTTCATTGAAAAATTAACATTTTATTGCTTGATGTGTTTTAGGTACGGATAGATACATTAGGCTTGCTTTGTGAAAGTAATCGAAGCACAGAAATCGTTTCCACGGAAGAAATGCAGTGGATTCAATTCTTTATCACATACAATCTTAACAGTCAGTCCCCAGGAGTGCGACAGCAGATTTGTTCTCTTCTTAAAAAGGTAGAATTTCTCATCAGAAAGTATGGGAAAGTGGTGAACTCTGCTCTGCAAATCATTTTTGAAAAGAGCTCTGATTTTGGGAGTGTGTGGGAATAATAGTCAGGGGTTTGGACTGCCACATCCCTTCATGGCCTGTCTGAACCATTCTGTGATTCCATAGAGTTTACGTTTGAGATTCAAGTCCAGGGTGTAAAGCTCTTCCATTTTGGTGTAAAATAAATCAAACTTGAGCTCCTTTTTTTTTTTTTTCTTGAAAAGAAAAAAATGTAGTGTTGGATCTTTCAGGGTGAAAGGTATTTTGAGAAAACTTTGGTGAGAGGAAGAAAGATGCCCTTGTAGTTTCATCATTTAAGGGCCTCATGAAATGGTCATTGTTGACTGATTCAACTAGACTTAATCACATGCTTCATTTATGGGATGAAGAATTGGGAGAGTTATAGAAGTGAGTATATCTTTAGTTTCATGCTAACCTAAAGGAAATAGAACTACGATTTAATGACTGTGTATCCTGGTTTGCAGTAGTATTTGTTTTTGGTTTTAAAACTATGTGTTAATTTTCTGTCAGAAACACTGTAAATATTAAGAGTTTAGAAACCAGTACTTTCTTTGCTTGAAGTTTTAGTCTAAAGAATTTAGAAAATTTGTCCTTTTCCTTTTTTTAGACTGACATTTAAGATTAATGTGGCTTACATATGCTTCATTTTTCTTTTTCTCAAAAGTTGTTTTGTAGGATACAGGAAAGTTCTCAGGTGCTTTATAAACTGGAGCAAAGTAGATCCAAACATGAGTCAGAGAATGAGTTAACCAAACAGCACCCTTCTGTTTCTTTACAGCAATATAAGGTAGGTGATCCATTTCTAGACATATGGGTATTTAAGAAACATAGAACAATTATGAATAAACATTAAAGGGAAATAAATGGAAGTCTCATGGTGAATGGTGTTGTTTCTGTGTTTCTTTCCTTCAAGCTAGTTTTACATACTCCTTCTGGTGCTTTAATACTTCTCTTGAGGTACCCTGAGTCGTGGAACCAGTGCTGGACTTGAGGCCTGTTACAGAATAACAGTAATGGGTTAACCTCAATCCTTTACAGCTTAATGTGGGCCACATGAATTTAGTAGTTTAACAAAAAGGTAATTGCTGGCCCAGAAGTCCTCCATCCCTCCCCAGGGTAGAAGATTGCTGTATGTGGTCCTGCTTCCCCTTTAGACTAATATGACTTACAGTGGCTTGATATTGGTGCCTCCTGGTCTGTGGTCCAGCTGTAGAGGTTCCTGTCCATCCCATTTTGGAGGGAGCGTGAAGAGTAGGGCTAGGTTTCAGGGCACTGTGTTAATGGGATGGATGATGGAACCCCAGATATAGCAGCTCCAGTCTGGGCCAGAGCTTAGCTTGACAACCTTACATGTCTGTCCATCAGAACAGAATGAGTTTTTCACTGGTTTCTCACTCCAAATACAGCCTCTCAGAAGCAGAAATCTTACTGTCTTCTAAGACCCAGATAGAGGACAGAGCTCATCTATTGTATTTCATGTGGGGAAACAATTGTAATAAATTAATGATATATTGGAGCCGTGATACACTCGCTACCTACTCTAAGCATTAGTATGGATGGCCCTTAGTTTTCAATTTTATACTTGAAAGGTAAAAAATCATCTAAAGAAGAATATTCCTATACCAAGGATGAAGTCAGCTTCATCTTTGTAAAAATTAAAACAGTGAAGATTGGAAAGTGACAACCTAAACTTGAAGGACATGGGTTTAGTCCCATTTCCGCCACTGATTAGTTGGCTTACTTGATGAGTCTGTTTGACTGTAAGTGGGATGAGTAACCTCTCTGAAAAAGCTGGTTTTGAGGATTAAATGAGAAAGCTGTTTGTAAATTCTAAATCACCCTAAAAAGCCTCACTGGGAGTCATTAAAAGTGACTAGAGTGTATTCTGAGCACTTGCTTTGTGTGTGGACAAATTAATTATTTGTTAGCCTTTCTTAGATCATTGCTAGACATTCTAAGAAAACAGCTCTTTTGCTGCTTTTTTTAAGGGGTAAAATGACATTTGTGAAAACTGAGTTAAGTACTTAAAACACAAAACCTATG
Organism: Halichoerus grypus; assembly: GCF_964656455.1. Lineage (NCBI taxonomy): Eukaryota > Metazoa > Chordata > Mammalia > Carnivora > Phocidae > Halichoerus > Halichoerus grypus. The sequence continues at coordinate 74,477,544 of NC_135721.1, forward strand.
TTGTGGATTGACATTCTGAATTTTCACGTATGCATGGTTTCTTAGTTTGACCTTGTGAATATATGTGTTTTTGAAAACGAGCCCTTTAGAGTCTTAACCTGAGTCAATCTCATGGTTCTGATATTTCCTCCCAACTATAGTCATCTGTGGCTTTTGGAGATTGTGACTTTGGCACTAAATTACTTATCATCTTTATAATAGTGGGTGTCATGCATGGTGTGTGGTAGGCTTGGTGCCAATCAATAGACTAAGTCCTGGGGGAGAAGAGGAGGCTGTTAGTTGGAAAAGATGTCTTCTAGTCTAGTGAAGGAGATTATTTCATGCCTAAAAAACTGATATTATTAGCTTGAGTACTTCTAAATTTACAAAATGCTTTGTACCCTCATTCTCATTTAAATCTTTAATAACAAAGCTGTGAGATAGGCATTATTATCCTCACTTAACAAATGTGAAAACTAGGGCGCCTGGCTGGCTCAGTCGGTGGAGCGTGCAACTCTTGATCTCAGGGTTGTGAATTCAAGCCCCACATTGGGCATAGAGCTTACTTAAAAAGAAAATGAGAAACTAAAGCTTGGAAAAGTTGAGTAACATGCCCAAGGTCCCTCAGCTACTAAGTGCTAGTCAGACCCCTATGTACATCTGCTCTCGCTTCTAGAATCTGAATAGTTTTTTCCCCGAGTCTCTGCTTAATTGAAAGCTTGGAGGTAAGAAAGTACAGGGAGAATTTGGGGAACGGTGAATTCACTGTTGTAATGAATGAACGACACCTAAGATGCTTGGAGCAACAAAAGAGATGTAACAGGAAATGAGTTCGAAAGTCAAGTTGGAAAAAAAAAAAAAAAAAAAAAAGAAAGTCAAGTTGGGGCTGCGTATTGGATGTTTTTTGTTGTTTACTCTAATAATCAAAACAGAGCTTGACTAACATGTGTGTGTATGTACAAATAAATAAAGTTTCTTTGTTTCCCTAGGAATACAAGTAAAGTATTTTTATTTTTATCTATGAGGAAGCTGCTGTGCAGGTTCAGGAATTTCATATTGTAGTTACACAGCTAACAAGTGACAAAGCTGGAAGTACAAATCAATTTCATATCTGTAGTTGAGTTCCCTCAACTAACAATTGTTGTAGTTTCAATGAAACAATGAAATTGTTTCATTTCCTGTGCTTGGCAATGTAGCAGAATAGAATTAAGTATTGTAAAAAAAAAAAAAAAAAAAAAAAAGAATTAAGTGTTGTATGGGTATTTGCAATTTGAAATCTATCACTTTTAATAATTTTAATGTCACATTTCGATAGCTTTACCTATATAACACAGCAAAAAACCTTAAAGGCAAATAGAGAAGATGCCTGAATAATCTAAAGAGATTTTGAGTGCTAGGCTAAAGTATTTGGAAGCCTCACTAGGAGCTGTTAAAAGTGACAAAAGCATATATCAAGCCCATTCTGTATGTTCAGGACAATATGCTTAGGACTAGGGATATAAATGTATAAACTGTGATCCATGCCTCCACTATGGTTACAGTGTGGTTGAAGGAAAGAACTATTTCTAAAAATATAAATGGTACTACAGTTAGGATAAGATCATTCCCATAGGATGAACTTGTTGCCCTTTAACATGAATACTGTACTAACTTATAATAAAAATGAGTTTAGGGTATTCTCAATAACTACCCTATTCCCTTGAAACCCAATAGATTTAATAAACTAACAAACTCTTACTTAGGTCTTATAAGGGCCTATAGGATAAATCCCCAAGATTGTATGTCACTGACCAAAGAAATGAATGCTGAGATCTTTTCTGGTATCAGTTGGGACTAAAACTGCTTATGTGCTGCTCAGTTACAAATATACATTGTTAGGGCATAGTGGTATATGTGAGATGCTTGAGAATCACAGCTTTTCCTTATAAGTTTTCTGGTTTTCTGTTCGGTTGTATCCAGAAACAGTAATAATAATTATTAACTAGAGAAATAAGACTTTATCTTGGATAAACTATTTCCCATTCTTTTTTTAAATTGTATTTTACTAAAAGTTTGCATTTTTTTTTATTATTTATATAAACAGATGGTAGAGGAGCAAGAGTATCAAAGGGGAATATAGAAGACAATGGAATAGTTGGATCTTTTTATGAATTGTGTCATTATAGCCACATTTATCAAGTATTGTACTTAACCATATTTATCAAGTAGTCTGTATTGGATTTTTTTTTGGTTATTTAAAAACTTAAAAAAAATATACATGCCTTTGATGCCTGAACATCTCTGGTGAAGAAAACCAATATTAATATACCTTTAGCACAGATCTTGCTTTTACCAAAAATGGGTGCTGGGTATTGGATTTTCTTCTGTGGACGACAATAGGAATTGTACTTCTTGTTGACCCTACAAAGGTCGGGTTCACTGAAGTCATGATATAGCTTATGGTCAAGGGTACCAATCTGAATTGTCAAGCAAAGTAAATAACTAATATTGTTTTTAAAAATCTTTTCCCTGTTAATTAAAAAAGAACCCCACTCTTAAAGGTGTTACTTTGAAAATAATCTATTATGAGTTAAAGATTATACTTATTGTAATTTTTTTTTTAGAATTTCATGTCATCCATTTGCAACCGTCTTTTTGAAGCACTGTTTCCTGGGTCTTCCTACCCAACTAGATTTTCAGCTTTAACCATTTTAGGCTCAATAGCTGAAGTTTTTCCTGTCCCAGAAGGTAAGCTTTCAATAATGTTTGGGGTAAGTAAGAATACATATTTTTTCAACATTTTGTTTTACTTTAAGTTTTAGTTTTGTTGTCTTTTGTTTAGGTTCTTACGGGAGATTTTATTCTCAATATGTAATTCTTACTTGGACATAATTAAATTTGTTAGTAAAAGATGTAAGGCTGAGAAGTTGTTTTCAGTGATCATTATTTCCCAACCCAAAACTCCAGTTTTCATGAATTATGCTTATTATGAGAAGAGTTGCTTCTCTCAACCCCCAATTCATGTGTTGCTGTTTGAAGATAGTGTACAATCTGTTCTTTAAGTTTCAAAAATTAAAAAAATAATAGTTTATGTATAGCATTCCTCAATGAGTCTTTGTGGTTAAAATGTGGTTTCCGTTATATGCTGTCAGTTTCATAAGTCTCAGTCTGGTTTCAGAAAGACAACATGAGGATGTCATTTCCAGGCATTCTGGTTTAGTGATACCCTTTATTTCTCCTGTGGGTTACTCAAGAGGATGAACAGTTAGCTTCCTTCTGAGTCTGTTTTTCCCTTTTTGACAACAAATAGTTCTTTTTATCTCTGTACTTGCGTGTGTACATTTTGATGTGCATTTCTTGTTTGTGCTCAGTCTTCCTGACTGTGGTCAAATAGAAAAATATCCTGCTGTTGGAGGGGATGGCCAGAGGACCAGGGAGCTTTACACTATAGCTGCCTTATTATTATTATTATTATTATTATTATTTTTTAGTTTAAATTTGTAGGCAAAGTGTAAATTTTTGGCAGGGAGGAGGACAGTTTTTGCTGCTAATACAGCCTTGCTTCATTTGAAGAACACCATTTTTTTTTCAAGTTTTTATTTTGAAAAGATTCAAACCAACAACAGCAAAGTTTCAAGAATAGTTCATGAACAGCCATGTACCCTCTACCTTAATTCATCAGTTGTTAATATTTTGCTATATTTGGTTTATCTCCATTTCATTAATTTTCTAACCATGACACAATGATCAAATTCAGGATATTTAATGTTGACATGATGCTGTTATCTAATATATAATCCATAACAAAATTTGCCAGTTGTCCCAATAAGTGGCCTTTTTTACTGTGATCTAGGAACCAATCCAAGATTACACAGTGCATTTCGTTGTTATGCCTCTTTAGCCTCCTTTAATCTGGAAAATTTTTTATTTCATGACATTAACATTTTGCAAGAATGTGTCTTCAGTTGGGTTTGCCTTATTGTTTCCTCATGATTGATTCAGGTTGGGCATTTTGGGCAGGAATATAGCAGAGGTAATGTGGTGTTCTTCTCTGGGCATCGTATCAGGAGGTACATGAGTTTGGGTTGTCCTGTTAGTCATGATGATAAATTTGATCACCCTATTAAGATAATAAGTGTGGTAGGCCAAAAAGCAACCTACAAAGGATATCATCAAATCCTTAGAACCCGTGAATGTGAACCTTATGTAGAAAGGAGGTTTTTGTAGATATGATTCAATTAAGGATCTTAAAATGAGATAATCCTGGATTATCGGGTGGGCCTAAATGCCACCACAGCTGTTGTTGTTAGAGGAACAGAGGGAGATGTGACACACAGAACAGGAGGAGTCACCGTGACAGTGGATGTGGAGATTGGAGTGATATGGCTTCAAGCCATAGAATGCTGGCAGCCTCCAGAAGTGGAATAAGGCAAGGGATGAGTTTTCCCTTAGAGCCTCTAGAGTGTGCATGGCCCCACCAGCACCTTCATATCGGACTGATTGGACGTTAGTCAAAATGGCTTCCAGTATGGTGAAAAAGTAGATTTCTGTGGTTTTAAGCCCCCAGGTTTATGGTGATTTGTTATAGCATGCACAGAAGATGAATACAGTGGTATCCATCAGTTAAGGGAATTTCAATGGTACTGTAACTGAATTTAGAAAATAAGGTTTTACCTGAGAGTGATTGATTATCCATTTGACAAAAATTTTTCTGTATGTTTAATATAGTTATGGTTGCACCTAGGTGTATGGGAAATAACACTAGCCTGAATTGCACTGGTAATTTTTTAATTGAGAGAGTAGTTTAATATATCTAAGTGTATTTTAAAAAGTAAATAACCTGAGTCATCTTCCTAATGAATGAGTCGCATATAATTGGGCAGTGACTAATATCACAGTAATTATGTTAATTAAACAACTGGGAGGTAATGCAAATGGAGCAAGCCATCATTTACCCATTAACTTTATTTATTTATTTATTATTAATTTTTAGAGAGGGAGAGGGGGTAGGAAGGGGTAGAAGGAGAGAGAGAGAGAGAAAGAGAGAGAGAATCTTAAGCAGGCTCCATGCCCAGAGCAGAGCCTGATGCAGGACTGGATCTCATGACCCTGAGATCATGACCTGAGCTGAAATCAAGAGTTGGACACTTAACCAACTGAGCCACCCAGGCACCCCTTTAGCCATGAACTTTAAAGGAGGCTAAAGAGGCATGACCATGAATTACAGGATGGAAAACATAAATTCATTCTTTACCTTTTATCTCAAGAACTAGAATATGGGTTTTTATGTTATTTTTTGAAGGACTCTGGTTTGGGATTAGTCAAAATGGTTTCTGCCTTTCCTCAAGTATATCCTAATTCAAGAAGAATAAGCCACGTGTACCTTTTTCACTTAGAATAAATGTCACAGTATTCATGGTGAAAAATTGGATTCCACAATTTTATTAAAAGGGTTTGCCCAGCAAATGTTTATTTAATGCTTATTATATGTCAAGCAGCTAAGGATATGCAGTGTACAAAACAAAATGCTTCCTATTTTTGAGCTTAGATATTTTAGTGAAGGGAGACAGACAATAAATTAACAAGTAATACATAGAATATCAGATGGAGATAAGTATTATGAAAAAAATATTTCAGGAAGGAAAGTGGGGGGAATATAGAGTGTCTAGGAGGATGGGGAGCTGTTTCATACAGTGGTGTCAGAGAGGATTTCAGATTTGAGCAGAGCTCCTAAACAAGCAGTGGGTCAAAGAAGAAATCACAAAGGAAATTAGAAAATACTTTGAGAGGAATGAAAACAAGAGCATAACTTACCAGAACTTATGGGATGAAGCAAAAGCAGTGCTCAAAGGGAGCTTTAGAGCTGTAAATCCCTAATTAAAAAAGAGAAAAGATCTCAAATCAATAAGTTACTTTACACCTCAAAGAATGAGAAAAAGAAGAGCAAACCTAACCCAAATCTAGCAGAAGGAAGGAAATAAAGATTAGAACAGAGATAAACGAAATGGGGAATAGGAAAACATTATAGAGAAATCAACGAAAACAAAAGTTGGTTTTTCTAAAAGGTCAACAAAATTTTAGCTATACTAAGAATAAAACAAAAGAAGGTGCAAATAACTAAGATCAGAAATACAAGCAGGGACATTTCTACTGACCTTACAGAAATAAAAAGGATTGTATTTTCAATGAATTAGGTAACTTAAATGAAATGGACAGATTCCTAGAAACATACAAATTACTGACTTAACAAATAGAAAATTTGTTATCTGTAGCAAATAAGAGGTGGGGGTCAGTAATCAAAAGCCTCTCAGCAAAGGAAAGTCCAGAGGGAGTGGCTTCACTGGTGAATTCTACTGAACGTTTAAAGAATTAATATTAACAAAGTCTTCTAAAAAATTGGACAGGAGGGAACATTTCCAAACTCATTCTGTGAAGCCAGCATCACCCTGGTACCAAAGCCAGACAAAGCCACCACAAGAAAAGAAAACTATAGGCCAGTATCCCTTATGAACATAAATGCAAAAATTCTCAACACAATACAAGCAAACCAAATCCAAAACCATATTAAAAGTATTATACCCATGACCAAGTGGAATTTATCCCAGGAATGCAAGGGTGTGCAATGTAAGAAAAAAATAGTCAATGTAATACACCACATTAAAATGAAGGGAAAAAAACCCATGATAATCTCAATTGATGCAGAAAAGCTATTGACAAAATTCAGCATCCTGATATGATAAATAAACACTCAAGAAACTAGGAATAGAAGGGAGCTTCCTCAATAGGATAAGGGACATTCATGAGGAACGCACACCTGACACCAAACTCAATGGTAAAAGACTGAAAGTCTTTCCTCTGTGATCAGGAACAAGACACAGAAGCTCACTTTGACCACTCCTGATCACCATTGTATACTGAAAACTTTAGCCGGAGCAGTAAGGCAAGAAAAAGGAATTAGAAGCATCTGAGTTGGAAAAGAAGTAAATTTAAGCAGAGGTGTGAATGAAGTGACAAAAACTCCATTTACTTGCTCTAGGAATTTCACAGGTTGCACTAACTTGTGAGTTAAGATTAAATAAATGCATATCGTGTTGAACATCATTCTTCAAATTAGCATAGGCATGTTTTCAGGTGTTATCAGAGTGGTTAATTTGTTAAATGTTGTTAAATGTTCTTCACATTCTGCTGTGAAACCCATTATTGCCATAATTGTTTAGTCTTAATCTCGGAGTTAAATGGATTTGGTGACTACCATCATTCTTTTGTGATAGTTTTTCTGTTCATTTCTTCATTGGCTGAAATTCATCTTCATTTTGAGAAGAGTTTTTGGGGAAATAGAGTTCTTAATTTCTCACACATTCAAAAATGCTGATATTGGGGCGCCTGGGTGGCTCAGTCGTTAAGCGTCTGCCTTCGGCTCAGGTCACGATCCCAGCGTCCTGGGATCGAGCCCTGCATCAGGCACCCTGCTCCACGGAAGGCCTGCTTCTCCCTCTATCACTCCCCCGGCTTGTGTTCCCTCTCTCGCTGTGTCTCTGTCAAATAAATAAATTAAAAAAAAAAAAAAACTTAAAAAAAAAAAAATGCTGCTATTGACATTGTACTTGATGGAGTAGGATTTTTTAAAGATTTATTTATTTACTATTCGAGAGAGACAGAGAGGGCATGGGGGGCAAAAGGGGCAGAGGGAGAGAGAGAATCCTCAAGCAGCCTCCCCCCTGAGCGTGGATCCCAACGCAGGGCTGGGTCTCACGACATTGAGATCATGACCTGAGCCAAATCAAGAGTTGGATGCTTAACCGACTGAGCCACCCAGGTGCCCCTAGAGTAGGATTTTGATGTATAATTTTTCACCATACCTTTCCCTGAGGATGTTGCTCCACTGTCTTCTAGCACTACATGTTGCTAAGGCAAAGAGTAAAGCCAGCTTAATGTTTTCCCATTTTGGAGATGAATTGAGCTTTGTGCCTAAATAGCCAGAAGAATCCTCCTTTATCTTTGATGTCCAGTAATTCTATTAGGATATATCATCATATCGATTATTCTGTGTCGGTTTAACTAAGACATGGTAGGACTTTGGATTCTAGGTTAAGGCATTTTACAAAGATATTTTAAAAGACATATTCCTAAATTTATTTCATTTTATTTGAAAGCTAACTTAGGAATCTTTTATATACAATATAACCTTTTGAAAGAGAATGAAGTGATTTTAAACAAAATTTTAAGAAGTACTTTTTTTTGGGGAGCTTTAATATTTTATCATTTTAGGAAATAAGGAAAAATTATTCTTTTTTGCTAATGTGGGTAAACTGTGAAGTGTGAATCTTTGCACCAATTTTCTATAAATTTGGTCAGATAACTTCAACATGTTGATTTCCCTTTTCTTTTATTAATTATTTTAAGTAGGCTCCACACCCAATGTGGGTCTTGAACTCACGAGTCTGAGATCAAGAGTCACATGCTCTATCAACTGAGCCAGCCAGGTGCCCCGTCTTGTATTCACTTTTAAATCTTTTTCTATTTTTAGGTCAAGTCCAAACAGTGTATCAGCTGAGTCATGATATTGATGTAGGTCGTTTCCAAACACTAATGGAATGTTTTACCAGCACTTTTGAAGAAGTGAAGATTTTAGCATTTGATCTTCTAATGAAGTTACCAAAAACAGTTGTACAGTTTCAGGTATTTGGACTTTTTCTTTGTAAATGCGAATGTATGTGTATGCCTGAAAACTTTCTATTTTAGCAGCAAATAAAGCAGGACTGTGCAGGCTTTTTGCATCTGCCTTCTTACATCTTCTGACTGTTTCAGTTATCATTAATACTTCTACTCTTGCAGGGTGGTAGGTTGGAGGAGGTAGGGATGGATGGTGTGGAAGGAGGAAATATAAGAGAAAAAAAACTCCAAATCCATGAGCTTTGCTTCTTTTATTGTTTTGATAAAAAGGAAGGTGTGAGAAGCAGTAGGTTTTATTGCTCACAAGAATATTGGTAGATTTCAGTTAACTGCGGTCTCCCCAGTTCCCGTGGACATGTTAATATTCTGTCAAAACACATCACTTACAGTAACTTGCGTTTTTTGAAATAACATCCTTGCTAAGTTGACTGGGAAGCCGAGTGTAAGTGAGGCAGAGAACGTGTTTCTGATCTTCCAACAAGCAATAGCTAAACTGAGACTGAAACTCAGAGTACTTGAGGTTAACAGCAGTTTTCTCCCCCGGCCTTCTACCCCATCCCAGCCCCCACTCTCTTCCTGACGGCGGGCACTGCCAACCATGGGGTGGGAAGCAAAGGTGGGCTCGGGAGTGTGGACACAGCATGGGGGTGGGTCTGCAGGGGACCCACTAGCCGAAGTGCTTGGCTCTGCCCTTGAGGTATGTTCTGGGGCTGTGAGGTCACCAGCAGCTGTGGGTTTACTGTTCCAGTTACTTTGCTGTGGCTTTCTGTTAGAGCTGTATAGAGGCCGAAGGCACCTACAGGGGCTGCCGCTGAGCCATGGTCTATTCTTTCTCTGGCTGTTAGGCTCTATTTAGGGCAGGATAGCTTGTAGATGCAGTGGGATTCCTTTTTTTTTTTTTTTTTTTTTAAAGATTTTATTTATTTATTTGACAGAGGCAGGCACAGTGAGAGAGGGAACACAAGCAGGGGGAGTGGGAGAGGGAGAAGCAGGCTTCCCCGCGGAGCAGGGAGCCCGATGTGGGGCTCGATCCCAGGACCCTGAGATCATGACCTGAGCTGAAGGCAGACGCTTAACGACTGAGCCACCCAGGCGCCCGTCCTTTTTTTTTTTTAAGATTTTATTTATTTATTTATTAGAGAAAGAGCATGAGAGCAGCGGGGGAGGGGTAGAGGGAGAGGGAGAAGCAGGTTCCCCACTGAGCAGGGAGCCCAATGCCGGGCTTGATCCCAGGACCCCAGGATCATGACCGGAGCCAAAGGCAGACGCTTAACCCACTGAGCCACCCAGGCGCCCCACAGTGGGATTCTGTAGGAGCACATGTCAGAGAGCACAAGGTGTCTGTTTCCATGGCTTCCAGATGGCATTGCAGGATCTTTTCTAACTTGGGTCCATATTAGGAGTTGTTCTCCAGTGCCCATTTATCTTTGTGGTCTTTCACATGCCTTGGTAAGCAAAAGCTTCTTTTGGTGCTTAGGCTTCTAACTTTTGTAAAATACAGAGTTTTTAAAGGAGATGCTTTCTCTTCCTTTCTTCTCTCCCACCTTCCCATCCTCCTTGCCCCTTACCATTCATCACACTGAAGCCTTGTATCATATATATAACTGTGACTCATTCCTGGCAAATATTTTGAGAATATCTCGGGGCGGGGGTATATTATAGCACCTATATGAAAGACTTGGTCCTTTGAGATAACTTTAAAATGTTTTTGAATCTTAACTAATATAAGGACCTGTGTATATATATTTTTTTTATTTTATTTTTAAAGATTTTATTTATTCATTTGAGACACAGAGATATATATATAGAGAGAGCATGAGCAGGGGAAGAGGCAGAGGGAGAGGGAGAAGCAGGCTCCCCACTGAGCCAGGAGTCTGATGTGGGGCTCAATCCCAGGACCCTGGGATCATGACTTGAGCTCAAGGCAGACGCTTACCCATCTGAGCCACCCAGGTGCCCCTGTGTATATATATTTTTGATGACATATCTTTGTAGTATATGACTTTATTACTCACATTGTCTGTTGCCCTTTTTTCTTGTGGAGCTACATATCCAAGGTCTTTATATTATATTTTTACTGACCTCAGATGATCGAAGAAAGATATTTTATTTATTTATTTATTTATTTATTTATTTATTTATTTATTTTTAAGATTTTATTTATTTATTTGAGAGAGAGCAAGCGAGTGAGAGAGCACAAGCAGGGGGAGCAGCAGAGGGAGAGCGAGAAGGAGACTCCCCACTGAGCAGGGAGCCCAACGTGGGGCTTGATCCCAGGACCCTGGGATCATAACCTGAGCTGAAGGCAGATGCTTAACTGACTGAGCCACCCAGGTGCCCCAGAACAAAGCTATTTTAGACTCCAAAGGCTATTTATTGTGTTTCTTACTAATTGTCAGTTAAGCAGTTCAGGGACTTAACTGTCAGTTACCAAAAAAATGGCTTAGATGCTTAATTGGTTCTTTCTAATATTGATTTCGATTTGAGCTTTTGGCCACTGTCTTTTTTAGGTCACAGAAAATTAAACATATCAAATGGCAAAGAATTTAAACTGAAAGAAATTGGTATTTGAATCAGTATTTTTTTTTAAAGGTTTTATTTATTTATTTGACAGAGAGATAGCGAGAGCAGGAACACAAGCAGGGGGAGAGGGAGAGGGAGAAGCAGGCTTCCTGCGGAGCAGGGAGCCCAACATGGGGCTCGATCCCAGGACCCTGGGATCATGACCTGAGCCGAAGGCAGATGCTTAATGACTGAGCCACCCACGTGCCCCTTGAATCAGTATGTTTGATATCTATTGGAAATTAATAGATTTAAATATTGGTGTACCTATAGCCAAATTAAAAATTAAGCTTATGGGGCGCCTGGGTGGCTTAGTCATTAAGTGTCTGCCTTCAGCTCAGGTCATGATCCCAGGGTCCTGGGATTGAATTCAGCATTGGCTCCCTGCTCAGTGGGGAACCTGCTTCTCCCTCTGCCTTTGCCTGCCCCTCCCCCTACTTGTGCTGGCGCTCTCTCTGTCAAATAAATAAATAAAATCTTTTTAAAAAATTAAGCTTATAATGATTTTCCCCTTGTATTTGATAATTATGGAGTAATCCTAGTAGAATTAATACTATTGAGCAGTGAAACCCTGAGACCCAGTGTATTGAACATGTAATTTGCCAACCATGGAGTTGGGACGAAGACCGATGTCTCTTGACCTCAGCCCAGGGCCTTTCCATACTTGTTACAGTGAACTGTCCTTTGTTCTGTCTTCTTTAGGACATGCATGTGAGTGGATGTTTCTATGACATACAGGTGTGGGAGCTCTGATGCAGAATTTCTGAGGCTGATATGATCACTTTATTTTCTGCACATATACATGGATCTTTACCAGGAATAGCCTGGTGGATTTGTACTTTTGTGTGAATTTGTATTTTTTTCCATTGAATTCGCTGAATGGAGAGGGGGATGGGGGAAGTGCAGTAGTATGCTGCCCAGGTAAAAGAGACTTCAATGTACAAAAAAACTCTGGTCCATGTGGACATAAGAAAGATGGTCTGGCCATAGTCATAGCAGAATTTCTACAGGAAAAAGCATACTTCTGCTGGAGAAAGGTACTGAAAAAAAAAAAGCTTTATCAATGTCGAATTTCCCAATTGACATTATTTCCAAGATCCTCATCACTAGAGCTGAGTAATAATGATAATCAGTAATTATTATAATAAAGTCTAACCTGTATTCTGGGAAAAAGGGAATTGAAGTTATGTTTATATCAAGTTTCAGTTATGTGTCAGGCTCTGTTTTTAAATTCCTTCAAATTAGGGGCACCTGGGTGGCTCAGTCGTTAAGCGGCTTCCTTCAGCTCAGGTCATGATCCCAGGGTCCTGGGATCGAGCCCTGCATCGGGCTCCCTGCTCAGCGGGAAGCCTGCTTCTCCCTCTCCCACTCCCGCTGCTTGTGTTCCCTCTCTTGCTCTGTCTCTCTCTGTCAAATAAATAAATAAGATCTTTAAAAAAAAAAATAAATAAATTCCTTCAAATTAAAGAAATGTTTCAGTGACAGTTACTGAGTCTGTGCTTTATTCTAGGATTCAGAGAAACTGCAAGCCTTATTCCAAGCAGCACTGGAGCTCAGCTCAAGCACTAAACCATACGACTGTGTGACAGCTTCCTACCTGTTGAACTTCTTAATCTGGCAGGATGCCCTGCCCTCATCTCTGTCTGCCTCCTTACAAACTCAGCAAGCTTCATGTGGAGATGGAGATAAGTCTGCTATTGTGGTGGAGAGGAACACATTAATGGGTTTGTATTGGATAAATGACCTTTTGCTGTTGCTTATCCAAACCAGTGTCTTACTCTCTCGCTATTCATTTAGTTAGCATAGCTAGTGGTTAAACATTTATTTTGTGTTTTTTAAATTTTTTTAAAGATTTTTATTTATTTGAGAGTGAGCGAGAGAGATTGAGAGTACAAGCGGGGGGAGTGGCAGAGGGAGAGGGAGAAGCAGGCTACCTGCTGAGCAGGGAGCCCGACTTGGGGCTCAATCTCAGGACCCTGGGATCCTGACCTGAGCCAAAGGCAGACGCTTAACCAACTGAGCTACCCAGGCGCCCCTATTTTGTGTTTTTTTTTTTTTTTAATTGAAGAGTTTACTAGCATAGAAGAATACTGTGAATTTCTCTGTGAATTGCAAGTAAATAGTTTACTCAGCTATAACGCTGTTTCTAAACAGAGGGTTCATGTTAAATAAGTAGATTATACAAATGTACATTAATAAAGCTCTTATTTAAATAGGACGTCTTGGGACACTTGGGTGGCTCAGTTGGTTAAATGTTTGCCTTCAGCTCGGGTCATGATTCCAGGGTCCTGGGATCGAGTCCCGCATCGGCTCCTTGCTCAGCAGGGAGCCTTCTTCTCCCTCTGTTTGCTGCTCCCCCTTGTTTGTGCTCTCTCTCTACTTCTCTCTCTCTCTGACAAATAAATAAATAAAATCTTAAAAAAAAAAAAATAGGACGTCTTTCTCTACCAAAAATGTACTTTTGGGGGGGGCAGAAATTTTACTATGACTATAGCTAGATCATCTTTGCTATTTCTATAAAGAGCAGAGTTCCTTTGTCTATCAGATTTATGTTTTAACTGACTGTCACACCCCTGCCTTTTACTCTTCCCATATAGCCAGTTCTAAAACCTAGTTGGTTGGTTTAGGTCTAGTAATTTCCAGCAAGTATTTCTTGGGGATTCATGTGCTTAATTTTGTGCTGGTAAATATTCACTTTGGAGTTGTATTATAAATAAGGACAGATAAGGATTTTTATTTAAAAAAAAGAGAGAGAGAGGTCAGATGTAGGAAGAGTGTTAAAAACTGTTCTGTCCAAGATGGTAAAAAATGCCCCGAGAAAGAGAACTAATAATGGGAGAAAATTAGGAGGCCATGGGTAGTTCTGGTAGAAATGGGGATAAGGAGGGGACAGTGCCATGGAAGATGGCACTTGTCCACTCTAGTTGCTTCAGGGCTGGGCTCAAAAGGAGACCCTGATACGTGACAGGAAGAGGTTTGCATTTGGGGTAAACTGTTCATGTACAGGCTTTCAAATTCAAGTCATTTAAAAACTCCATGAGATATTTCAAGCATACAAAAATAATTTAAATATAGATATAGGATTTAAATAGTAATAGTATAAAAATGTCACAAATTTTATTCCCAAGCTAGGTTATAACACCCAACTTAAGAAGTATAATAACACCCATACCTTTAAAGCTTCTCTTCTATCCTAGCTCCCTCCCCCTGCCATATAATTACTCTCATATGGTTTATGTCAGTCTTTCATCTTATTTTTACCAAGATTTTACCACCCATGTATATATCATTAAACAATATATTACTTTCTTTTACATGATTTTGAATTTTATATAAATAGTACCATATGTATTCTACGAATTTACTGCATTTTATTAATACCTTCTCCTGTTGAGGGACTTCTTTTTTCTAAATAAATAATGCTGATGTGAACATTCTTGTATATATCTCTTCTAATGGACGTGTCCAAGAGTTTTGGTAAACAAAAAAGTAGGATAGCCTAGTCATAAAGTATGTGCATCTTCAACTTAACTAGATGATGCCAAATTATAAATTTTGAGAGTTGTGGTGTATTACATCATCACTATAACTTGCTATTGTCAGATTTTAAAGGTTTACAGAATATGAAGTGGCTATCTTGTGGTTTCATCTTGCATTTTTCTTGTTGTTAATGTAATCGAGCATCTTTTTACATGTTTATAAGCAATTCACTTCTCCCCTTCTGTGAAATGCCTGTTCATGTTCTTTGTTTAGTTTTCTGTAGGGCTGTTTGTCTTTTTCCTATTGATTTTTAGGACTTCTTTGTATATTTTAAATGTTAATAATTTACTGGTTATGTTGCACAGTTCTAAAATTTAAACTATAACTCTTGAGTGGTGAGAGGTGACATCGACTATGCTGGGATAACTGGATAGTTACCTGCAAAAGAATGAAGTTGAACCCACTTCTTCATACCATATACAAAAATTAGTTTAAAATGGATCAAAGACCTAAATGCAAAAGCTAAAAACAATAAAACTCTTAGAAGAAAACATGAGTGTAAATCTTTGTGATCTTAGATTAGGTAGTGGTTTCTTAGATCTGACACCCACAGCACAAGCAAAGAAAAAATAGATAAATTGGACTTAATGAAAATTTGAAACATGTGTGTCAAGGATGTCATTAAGAAAGTGAAAAGACAACCTGTAGAATGGGAAACATATTTGCGACTCCTTTATCTGATAAGGGACTTATATCTAGAATATATAAAGAATTTTTACAACTCCCGAGTA
The DNA here is from genome assembly GCF_964656455.1 of Halichoerus grypus. Taxonomy (NCBI): domain Eukaryota; kingdom Metazoa; phylum Chordata; class Mammalia; order Carnivora; family Phocidae; genus Halichoerus; species Halichoerus grypus. Next base: position 74,493,008 of record NC_135721.1, read on the forward strand.
AAAGGATATAACCAAATTTAAAAATGGACAAAGAATCTGAATAGACATTTCTCCTAAAAGATAAATGTGAAAAATAATCACATGAAAAGATGCTTAGCATATTAGCCAGTAGGGAAATGCAAATCCAAATTACAATGAGGAAGCACTTCACACCCAGTAGGGTGGCTATAAACAAGAAAATAGATAATAACCGGTGTTGAGGGGATGTGGAAAAAGCAAAGCCCTCACACACTGCTGGCAGGAATGTAAAACGGTGCAGCTACACTGGAAAACAGTCTGGCAGTTACCTGGAAAGTTAAACATGGCGTTACCATATGATCCTACAGTTCCACACTCAGGCTGCTGTAACAAGATACCATCACCTGGGCAGCTTAAACAACAAACATCTCTCTCTCACAGTTCTGGAGGCTGGGAAGTTCCAGATTAAGGTGGGAGCAATTTCAGTTCCTGGTGAGAACCCTTTCCCTGGCTTCAGGTAGCACCCTTCTTGCTCTGCTCACATGGAGGAGAGGAAGCCAGTTCTGGTCTCTCCTCCTCTTCTTATAAGGACTCTAATCCTATCGTTGGGCGGGGGGAGTCCCACTCTCACAACCTCATCTAAACCTAATTTCTTCCTAAAGACTCCATTTTCAAATATGGGGCTTGGGGCTTCAAATAGGAATTTTGGGAAGGACATGAACATTTAGTCTATACTGGGCATATATTAAGAGAAATGAAAAGTATGTCCAAACAAAAACTTATATGTGAATGTTTACAGCAGAATTATACTTAATAGCCAAAACATGGAAATAACTCCCATGTCCATTAACTGATAAATGGATAAATAAAATGTGGTATGTTCATACAGTGGACTGTTATTCAGCCATAAAAAGGAATGAAATAGTGATGCATGCTACAACATGGATGAACTTTGAAAACACTGTGCTAAGTGAAAGAAGCCACGAATTTTATGATTCTGTTTATGTATGTCCAGAATAGGCAAATCTATAGAAAATAGATGTTTTTGCTTAGGGCTGGGGAAGGTGAGAGGTACAGGGAGGGGAGTGACTGATAATGGGTAAGGGTTTTTTGGGGGGGGTGGATTAAAATGTTCTAAAATTCACTGTAGTGATGATTGCATATATCTATGTAGTGATGATTGCATATATCTATGAATATGCTAAAAACCATTGACTTATATACTTTAAATGTATAAATTGTGTGGTATGTGAACTATATCTCAATAAAGCCATTATTTAAAAAAACCACAAAACAACAACTGTTCAAATAGCACATGGCACATGGGCCTGGGGTCTGATTCCCCAGATAGAGGATGTCTAGGAGCAACGATTCAGAATGAATGCCATAGGGAAATGCAAATCCAAATTACACAAACAAGAGAGATAAAAGCCTGGGGTAAGGTAAGTGTATAGCAGGCTGGATAACTTTGAAAAATCTCTTTTTTAATATAAAACCTCTAACAAAGTTTAGTTGAGTTGGATGTTTTTTTGTGGGGACTGCTTAGCTATTCACAAATTTATAAATGTGTTTTTAAGCTGGCATTACTTTGGTTTTTTGTTTGCTTTTTCTAGTTATCAAATGCTTGTTGGAAAATCTTGAGGAAGAAGTATCTCAGGCTGAAAATTCTCTCCTTCAGGCAGCAGCATCATTTCCACTGTATGGGCGAGTTCACTGTATAACGGGCGCTTTGCAGAGGTTATCTCTAAAGTACGTGTACCACAGATGTCTCCTGAGCATGCGTTTCTGAGCTTTAAAGCCTTACTGCAATGTGTCCTGGGAAAGGAATATATTGCCTTAAAGATAATTAAAACTTAGATTTTAAAATGTACCTATGTACACATATTTTTATATCTTAAATATTTCATAGATCGCACAATTTTGAAGCAGATTCAACCTTTTATGTAATAATTTCCATTTAAAATTTTTGAATTTTGCTTTTAGTATAAATTTCCGTACTGTCCTTGTTGCAGCAGCCTACGGTTGGTGAGTGAATGGAGACCTGTGGTAGAGAAGCTCCTTTTGATGTCTTACAGGCTTTCTGCTGTGGTGTCTCCAGTCATTCAGAGCTCCTCCCCAGAAGGCCTCATCCCAATGGACACTGATTCAGGTCAGCAAATGAAAAAAGCTAGAATTCCTATATTTTTTGCTCATTACGCCTCTCCCCGCCAAATCATTTCTTTGGGAAGATATAGAAGCTAAGTAGGTGGGTCAAGAAGCTATTTATTATGATTAGTGACATTTCTGCCACTGTAGTAATGTCTTTAATTCTTAAAAAATAACCAAAACAAATAAATAAACCAGGTGATGAGCAAGGTACTTCCTCCTCTGGGGTAAATTGGATTTTCTAATACTGTCATTTCAGAGCATCCCCTACCAGGTAGCCGCTGGGGCTGGGAGAGTGAGCAATATAAATCAGGGAGGTGCGGTTTAGTCAGAGATGGCAGCTTATTAGGAATCGGGAATTTAATTAAAACAAAAAATGGGAGGAGATACTCAGAATGCCCCATTGAACTCATGAACTTTCATCTGCCTTTCCCCTACCAACTCCTGTGTCTTTGCAAATGGCCCTACCAAAGATCTGTTTGTGCAAGTCAAGAGCCTAGGAGTGCTTGACATCTCTCTTCTGTTCCTTACATCTTGCCTGTCCTCATGTTCTTTCAGTGGTACCCCTTAAATATCTTTCAAATCTGTTTTCTTTTTATCTGCCATCTTCTTACCTTACCCCAGGCTTTTATCTCTCTTTGTGTAATTCTAGGGCCCTCCCATTTGGTTTCCCCCCATCTACTCTTGGCTCCTTCCATTTTCTTTTTATACTGTATCCACAGCAATATTTTCTACTCATATAATTCATCATGTTATGCATAATCTCTACTTAACTCCTGTGCTCTGCCCCACCCCATTTGTTTAAAATACTTGAGTGACCTCAGACTAGGTCCTCTAATAGTTGGGCTCCTGCAACCTTGCCAGTCTTGTCTCTTTTTCTTCCCAAAGTGTTCTTCATGGAGTTGTTTTTTTTTTTTGAGGGAGAAGCAGGCTTCCCGCAGAGCAGGGAGCCCGATGTGGGGCTCGATCCCAGGACCCCGGGATCATGACCTGAGCCGAAGGCAGACGCTTAACGACTGAGCCACCCAGGCGCCCCTTCATGGAGTTGTTGTGATTTAAGAGGGATTTTATCGATATTTTCCTCCGTTGTCCTTAGCAAGTGCCTGGTAGAAATAGGTATACAATAAATATTTGTTATAATGAATAAATCAACGAATGAGCAATTCCAGAAAAGATAGGAACTAAACCCAGTGTGTGGGACACTGCAGGGGGCATATATATACCCGTACTGTAGCAGCCAGAAGGGATTGGCTGTGAACGGTATACATTTGATGTTGAAATAAAGTTTGTGAATGCATTTGAGGAGTGCAAATGAGAGGCTTGTATTAAAAACACACTGAGCATATCATAAATACCCAACTAAAGTAACTTGGTGTTTTGTGTTTGCATAGAAAATGTTAGGTTTTGTTCTTTACTAAAAATGAATTGGCAGATTGGTGATGGTTCATGAGTAAGACACAGTTATTTGTTTATTTTGGCTGGTATACCAAAATTTGATGTTTTAGTTTTCCTACTTAAACAATACGTGGGAATAAGAAACATCCAATCTTAAAGCTAGTATTTGGATCAGGCAAGTACCAGTATATTCTGGATGAGAAATCTTGAATATTTGTCACCTGTGGTGGGTGGGGCCTATAGTGTATGCTAAAATTCTGTTTGTTATTAAGTTTTAAAATGTCCATTGGTCTCAAGAACAGTCTGTGGCCCACAGACTTTTCCTTGATTTTGCCTTTTCTTTTTTCCTCGGGTTGTCTCTATTATTCCTGTTTCTGTCCTACATTATCTACCGTGCATTCTGAATTCCTTGAAAACATTTCCTCTGAAAGCCATAAAAAGGAATGGGTAAAATTTTATTCTGATCATCCTTTTTTTCTTAGTCTTTCCATGGTTTCTATTTGGAACCAGTGTTACTTTTTCATGGCTGTCAAAATTTGTTTTGGCAATATTTCATGGAAGCCACAAGTGAACATAAGATGTTGGTTGAATCATCCTGATAGCCCTTTGGGTCTTTGTATCTCCTATAAGACCTAAAATGTAATGTAAGTGTATCTAGGGACACCTGGGTGGCTCAATTGGTTGAGCATCTGCCTTCGGCTCGGGTCATGATCATGGAGTCCTGGGATCAAGTCCTGTGTCGGGCTCCTTGCTCAGCTAGGAGCCTGCTCCTTTCTCTGCCTGCCGCTCCCCCTGCTTGTGCATGTTGTCTCTCTCTCTGACAAATAAATAAATAAAATCTTTAAAAAAAATGTAAGTGTATCCAATAGGTATATAAAATACCTGTTCTTTGATTTGTTAATTGGTTTCAGGTGACTGGCTGTTGTTACTTATTTTTTTTCTTAAAGTATCTGAGCCTGCCTAGCTCTTCATTCCCTCATCATCTGTTCTTTCCCTTAGCCCATGTTACTGAACCTCTGCCATGAGCCAGGTTTCTGTTGTAGGTGCTGGTGACTCAGCAGTGAACAAAGTGTTGCATTCGTGGAGCTTACATTTCCTAATCCATTGAGTGCTTAAGGAATAAAAATGAAGTTCAATACAATACTAGGGCTGTAAATCATACTTAGAAAGCAGTATATTACCTAATGCATTTCACAGTCAAATACAAAGCCTTTATCATATTCCTGAGCTATGGAAGATTTTTTTCTTTATTTTTAAGTACAGTTGACAATACAATATTGTATTAAAGATTGTTTTTGTTGTGGTGGTTTCTTACCTCTTAAAACCAAATTACCTGAAGTTTAGTGCTCTTTTTTCACATGATTGAGCACCATATTTGAGATTCTTAGATAACACTAAGAAAAGCAATGTAAAAGAAAGAAAAGCAATGTAAATGAAATGATGGTCTTTGTCTTGCAGAGAGTTTCTGTTGTATTGTTTTGTACTGTCTTCAACCAATTTAAAATTTTGGCCATATTTTAAAAGCACGCTCAAGTGTCATGAAGACCTTAATAAGTAATTTTCACATTATCTACCCCATGAGTCCCTTCTAATAGAGCTGATTATCAAGTATTAAAAATTATAAAATTCGGGGCACCTGGGTGGCTCAGTCAGTTAAGCATAGGACTCCTGATTTTGGGTCATGTCATGATCTCAGGGTCCTGAGATCAAGCCCTGTGTGGGGCTCCCCGCTGAGCATGGAGCCTGCTTAAGATTCTCTCTCTCCCTCTCCCTCTGCTCCTTCCCCCTCCCACCCCTGCTTGGCGAGCTCTCTCTCCAAAAAAAAAAAAAATTACAAAATTGAGGGCAAATACTCCCAAGGGAAATCGCATGGGCTGCAGAACTGTGATTTATGCACTCCCTTCTCTCTCCCTCAGAGTCAGCAAGCCGCTTACAGACGATTCTGAGTGAGATTCAACCACGAGATACTAATGATTACTTCACTCAAGCCAAAATACTCAAAGAACGTGATACCTTTGATTTGGAGGACTTGAATGCCAGTGTGCCAAATATTGGTGCTTCAGCAGAGATCAAAGGTAGCATGTATAAAATCAACATTGTAGTATTGTAATTGGTGTTTCAGTGACATAATGTACAAAATGTTTTTTATATAGTAAATCAGGGTGCAGATGTTTGCAGAACATTTCTAGAAAATAAAGTCTTTGAGCTTATCAGTGATTTATTTTGGGGAATGTGTAAATGGTGCACCCCAGTGCGGTATATAAGGTGCTACAACGGAAAGCTTTGAGTGCTAACACCTGTCTTGGCAGCCAGGTGGTGCTCGGTCAACTTGGGTTTGGGCCGCAGTCGGCTTCTCCTAGTGATGTGGTTCACTGTGTGCAGTGAGAGTCCTTACAGTCAAGCAGCCTTTTAAGAGAAATCAACCTTATTACTCAGTGAAGTGTGAGCTGCTCTGTTGTATCAAGCCTCCAGAAGTTGTGTTCTACTGCTTGTTTTCTCATTAGTTGTTATTTTATCATTTTCTGTAATTCTATAAAAAGTCATCAGCAGTAATCTTAGTGACCTATTACATATTCTGCATTCTCCACTAGATGGAGATATTGTCTTATAAAAATTTCTCTGTGATTTTTTTTTTTTTAATTACACAACATAACATCTAAGTATATGCTTATTGTAATAGTTTCTAGCAATACAGAGGTAAATTTGAATTAAAAACAACTTAAAGCCTTAATTAAAATTTCAATTCAGTGTTTACATTTTACCTTAAAAAAAAAAGAGAACAACAAAAAAACGGAATTAAAGTTCTTCATTGACTCCCCATCCCACTTATTCTCTTTTGAGTGTATGTGCTTTTAGATCTATTCTATAATATTGATGTGTATGTACATTTACTCTTAGTTTAGTGGGCTTTTAAAAAACACAAGTGGGTTGCTTTGTTAATTTGCCTTTTAAATTGTCTTGGATTTTTTTTTTTAATGTTAATACTAAAATTCTAAAAGCTAGAAAAAGAGAGTAAGCATAATTGGTGTTTATTGGCTGTGGAATTTAAATATATTCTGAAAGAGAATTTATATTTTCCTTTGATTTTAAAAGTTTTATCTTGCCCCTCTACTGATATAACAGCTACCTCACCAAGATGAATAATGAAATATATTTATTATAGTCGTAATTTATGGAGGACTTAGAGGCAGAAAGAGTTTGTTTCACTAATGTCTGAAAGTTAGACTTAGTTTTTGAAATGGTATTGTGTTTTATTTTAAAATTTATTTTGAAAATAGTATATTAAAAAAATACTTAGCATGATTCTTACTTAGAGCACATGCTCAACAAATGTTACTTGTTTTATCATGAATAAATATTACAATTGGTTTGTTCAAGCAGATTGCTCTTGGGGAAATTATGAATAATCTTATTCTAAGAAACCTGGGATGTGAGTAATCAAGTGTCTAGTGTTGCAATCTTTTTTTTTTTTTTAAGGTAAAGAAAGAAAAACATGTGATGTAACTGCTCAGATGGTGCTGGTATGTTGTTGGCGAAGTATGAAGGAGGTCGCTTTACTTTTAGGCACACTGTGCCAGCTTCTTCCCATGCAGTCCATGCCAGAATCTTCCAATGGCTTACTGACAGTGGAGCAGGTAGGGGAGCTGTTTATTCCACCTGGTATAATTTCTGGTCATGTGACTCAACTCAAACAAACATGAGTTTTGAATTTTTCTTGAATAAAATCCTACAGATGTCAACTGAAGGAAATTCACGGTAGTATAGAAATTAGACCTTGCGGGCGCCTGGGGGGCTCAGTCGTTAAGCGTCTGCCTTCGGCTCAGGTCATGATCCTGGGGTCCTGGGATCGAGTCCCACATCGGGCTCCCTGCTCCGCGGGAAGCCTGCTTCTCCCTCTCCCACTCCCCCTGCTTGTGTTCCTGCTCTCACTATGTCTCTCTCTGTCAAATAAATAAATAAAATCTTTAAAAAAATAAAAAAAATAATAAAAAAAGAAATTAGACCTTGCACTACATTTCAAAACTGTGGCACTTTTAGAAATAGTTTTATTTTTCTAAGTTATAAATAACTGTAGATTTTACCTTCTAACTTCAACATTGTCATTTTAATTTTAATTTTTCCATTTAACACCTATACATTTAAATGAAATTGTTTAGTAAAACTCCACAAACCGGGGTGCCTGGGTGGCTCAGTCATTAAACGTCTGCCTTCAGCTCAGGTCATGATCCCAGGGTCCTGGGATCGAGCCCCTCATTGGGCTCCCTGCTCAGCGGGAAGCCTGCTTCTCCCTCTCCCACTCCCCCTGCTTGTGTTGCCTCTCTCGCTGTGTCTCTATCAAATAAATAAATAAAATCTTTAAAAAAAAAAAAAAAACTCCACAAACCTCTTAAATTTCGTGAAGGAAAAAAAGTAATATATTGGTTGATTATGGATCTCTTGTTTCCCACTACATTGATAATAAAGTTGTAGTCCCTTTGGTTTTTTGGCTGACTTTTATTTTAAGACCACAAAGTCCATTCGCCATCTGGGACTGTTCAAGTGACTTGAGTGCAGTGTTTACAAGAAATTAGCTTACCACAAGCATTTCATTTGGAAATATTTTAGATTTATTAGATTTCTGTTTTTAATTGATTCCCTCTTCCTTTCCATATGGTTTCAACAATCTCTTTCCCACCATTTTCCAGCAAAGATCTATAACACATACTTTCATTTTTAACCTTTTTCAAATAAAGATAATTTTTCCCCAAGGGTGTTACAACATTTAAGGACAAAACAAATATTGTAGTACGCTAAATGCTGATTATTTCTATAATAACCATGTGACTCGTTCCATGGAAATAATGCTAATATTTTTAATCTCACACTCTGTGGCCATGTGCTTGCATCTGGTTAACAGCTGGGCCTGTGATACTGCAAGGCCCTGAGATGGAGACCAGCTGAGGGGAACAGTACACTGCCGGCATCATTGTGTTCCTTATTCTCTTCCAAATCAAATAGGCGTCAGTGTTCTAGAGTTACTTGCAGTCATTGCTGGTGACCAGCTGGAGTGCCAATGCCAACATCTTTGCTGAGGAACCCAGCTATGATTAATGATTACTTCACTGATGTTCACTGTCTTACTAAGAAGTAAACATGTGCTAGAGTCTCTTCACTGTTCAACTCCTCTTTTCAAGGACAAGTTAAAACATCTAGTTTTGGGGGATTTGTTGGATAGTGCTTAAAAAAAAAAATTCAGGGAAACAGATTTTGCTTTTACTGTAGTTGAGAAAGACCTGAAAGCTTCCTGTAAAAACCATCTGGCCTTGACATCTTTTCCATAGCACCCAAATCTTTTGAATTTAATTTATGTGGGAGAACCATGTTGGAATTGAGAATTTATATAAAATAAAAGAGATGTTTGTAAAAAAACCAAAACCCCCCCAAAAAACAACAGCAACAATAACAGAGAGGCTCTTATAAAGCAAAGAACTCTTCTAATGACTGTTTTCTTGAATAAAAAATGAGTCTTGTTTTTCTGTAAAATATTAATTTCTATTCTAGTGAGATTCAGTCATTTTTCCATGTCGCTGTTCATGTGGTGATATCACATTTTTGGTTTGAGAAGAAATGAACTCCTGAATGAGCAATCAAGAATGTCTGGGGTAATGCTGTTCCAACCTGGAAACCCTGCCACTTGTGGAAGGCTTTATAATTGATCCTGGTGTCTTTAACTAGAAGAAATGCCTCAGTTTAGGAACATTTAGTCAATGAAAATCAAAGTCATCAAGAAATTAGCGTTGTTCATATTGCTAGAGGATTCCTACTTTTATTTATTTTTTATTTATTTATTTTTAAAGATTTTATTTATTTATTTGACAGAGAGAGACACAGCGAGAGAGGGAACACAAGCAGGGGGAGTGGGAGAGGGAGAAGCAGGCTTCCTGCCGAGCAGGGAGCCCGATGCGGGGCTCGATCCCAAGACTCCCAAGACCCTGGGACCATGACCTGAGCTGAAGGCAAACGCTTAACGACCGAGCCACCCAGGAGCCCCGAGGATTCCTACTTTTAAACAAAACTTTTCTCTGTGAAATTCTTCTAAATTAAAAATACAACCATGTACTTAAAACTTTTGAGAGTTAAAAATATGGACATGATAGAGAAGAAGGTAATTTCCATTGGAGTGGGTGGGCCATGCCTGAGGTCCACCTTCCTTCCAAGGACACAGTCACTATTACAACACAACATCTTTTGTGCACCTATCAGCAAAACTAAGAATTTAAGAGTCAGTACCTTAGGTGAGGGTGACCATAACAGACGTGCACAGACAGAGGCAGCGAAGTGACTTGTAGGCAGGAGTCACTTTGGGGGAGAATCTGGGACTTGGATTTCTTATTCTCAAGAGTAATAATAACAATGGTGCTCTGCTTTTCTCTTAATGGATGAAGGAGGCCGTTCCATACAACCTAAAATATTGACACTCAACGCAGTGTTTCTTTTACTCTCCATTTGCCCTTTACTCTTGAAAAAGCAGGATGATTCTAATTTAAAATTTGATGTCTCAAATGCAGACAACAGGGAGGATTTCTTTTGTAGCCCGGTGCCTTTAATCCCATCCTAGTTTTAGGGCCATTTGTTGAAGGGGTGACCCCTGAAATCCTGCATACATGAGGGTGGTTTCTAACCAGCTGGCAGGCAGTGAGATCATTTTGAAGATTACAATTTGCTGCGGAATGAGAAGGACTGGTTCCTGTTTGTGACTGAGTATTCAGTGCTGTATTCACAGACTATTAGAGCTGGAAGGGTCACAGGGATGATAGGATCCAGCCCTCTTGTACAAGGGCAAACTGAAGCCCTCGGGTGTTACCTGGTTTGCCCAAGATCACAAAGCTGGCTTGTGGCAGTTGCGGGAGGGGAACCCAGTTCTCCTTTCCAGCCTGCGTTCAGACACAGCACAGTGCTGCCTTTGTTCTGAACTGCTCATTTAACTTTTCTTTAAATTTAATCTTCCCTACTTCCCCTACCCAACCAGACTTTTACAAGCAACAGGACAGTAAGGCAACTTGCTACTGAGCTTTTTAGCAAATGATTCATTTCCCTAAATCACTTCTTGCAAAGCAGTGTGTCCTCCACGGCTTCAGCAAGAGGAAAATGTGTTCATTCAGAGGCAAGTCTGACTTTCCTCCTGCAAGGTAATCACCTAATGAAAGGTTCTTTCATAATGTCCCTGTACAAGAAGCAGAGATAAAACCAACTTTGAGGGATGTAAGTCGAGACCCTTAAAGAGTGGGCAGTACGTGCAACCTTATCTCACAACTTCCTGGCTGGTGTGTGTCTAGGTTTCAAGCTGGATGTTTTGCTGATGTAGAGCTTTTGCTTGATACATTTTGTTGGTCCTCTTTCCAAGGGATATTGGATACCCAGTGCCTGCTTATTTTTTTTAAACAACTTCCTCTATCTGGAGTATCAATTCATACATTTATATATTTCCTCTAGTGTTCCTAAAAAGAAGCTTTGGGGTAGATTTTTCATACCTGCTTTCCTTTCCTAGTAATTATCGCCACAGAAATCGCCTGAACAAAAATAATTACCAACAATTAAATTAGCTATTTTTAAAAATTCCTACTGTAGATTCTGTTGTAATTTTTAGGATGTACATGGCTAAATGGGTTTACACATTTTTCTCAGTGCCTTTTGTTACTGTGTTAGGTTTTCTGTAATGGACAACAGGGGATATATGTTTATTAGCATCTGTCAGTCTTAAAGAAATTGCCTTTTGTGTTTTGCCAGAGTTTATTTTTTTAGAAATTATGAGTAAGTATTCATTGAATTGTACTGAATGCAGGTTACCATTTTTAAGCTATGAAATGGAATTAAACATATCTTTTAGTCACCTGTTTATTGACTGCCATACTACAAGGGTGTTGTGGGAACATAAAGAAATGTAATATGTGGTTCTCTGACCTCGAAGGGCTTAGAAATGTAATAAGGGATGCAAGACAAATTCATTTTTAAAAGTTAGAGTAAAGGACACCAGTTAAAAGGGCACATGATTAAGAATTTGCTAGAAAGCAAAGAGTAAACTGCTGGTAAGAAGATGTCTAAATACCAGAAAACTATTTTTTTAAAAGATTTTATTTACTTGAGAGAGAGAGAGAGAGAGAGTGCACACGCGCGCACAAGCATGAGCGGGAGGGGGGTAGGGAGGAAGAGGGAGAAGCAGACCCCCCATTGAGCAGGGAGCCCAATGTGGGGCTCGATCCCAGGACCCTGGGATCATGACCTGAGCCGAAGGCAGATGCTTAACCGACTGAGCCACCCAGGGCCCCTAAATACCAGAAAACTCTTATCTTTGTTGTTATTATGTAGGGGAGCAATGTTTGGGCTTTGAAGAATCCCCACTGTTAGTAAGAAATCCCTATAGTAGAGAATATACAGTTTAAAACATTAATTATCTTACTGTCATCTAAACTTTTATAAACTGTTCTATTTAACCAAAGTGGAATTAATGACATTCCTAAGGTTATACGAAGTAGCTGTGTCCTAAAGTCAAAATTAAAATTAAGGGATTAAGTCTCAATACTTGATGATACAAAATAAAAACAAAAACAGACATTTACTGTTTGCTAGTCTGCCAGGTGCTCTGCTACATGCTTGTATGTGTAATCTGACTTATTTCTCAGAATAATCCTATGAAGTAGGTTCTAGTTTTAGTCCCATTTCACAGGTGAAGGAACTGGCTTAATTAGCTTATATTAATAAGGAGGCTGAGTAGGGTTCCTGAACTCAGCCCTCCCGGCTCCAGAGTATCACAGCTTAACCACTGCATATGCTTTTGTAGAAACATTCCACCAATACTTTTTTTTTTTTTTTTTTAAAGATTTTATTTATTTATCTGACAGAGAGAGACACAGCGAGAGAGAGAACACAAGCAGGGGGAGTGGGAGAGGGAGAAGCAGGCTTTCCACTGAGCAGGGAGCCCGATGCGGGGCTCGATCCCAGGACCCTGGGATCATGACCTGAGCCGAAGGCAGACGCTTAACGACTGAGCCACCCAGGCGCCCCATCATTCCACCAATACTTAAATCCTCTTGGGTTTATCTACTTTAGAATTAGTGGAATTAGCCTTGATTTTTCAGCTGTATTTCTATCGATAAAGGACAAATTTTTAAAAATGTATTTAAATTTGCCCTTTGTGGGTTTTAGGCTCTAGATGAGCATTTAACTCCCCTAATTTGTCCACTGGTGAGTTATAGATGCCTAAAGACATGGCATGTAGCTATTTTCCCCTATGGAAATTTATACCCTGTAAATCTAGAAAGCATGTTAATTGGCCTGTTGAAATGGGTTTTATGAAAATTTAGAACCAGGATCTGCTAAATTTAAAAAGATAGTGACTAGAATTTAATTTTAAGAATAAAAATCAGGGGTGCCTGGGTGGCTCAGTTGTTAAGCGTCTGCCTTCGGCTCAGGTCATGATCCCGGAGTCCCGGGATCGAGCCCCACATCGGGCTCCCTGATCCGCAGGAAGCCTGCTTCTCCCTCTCCACTCCCCCTGCTTGTGTTCCCTCTCTCACTGTGTCTCTCTCTGTCAAATGAATAAATAAAAATCTTTAATTAAAAAAAAAAATAGAAATCAGTGCCCCCCCTTTTTTTTTACCTTTTTACCTTTATTCCCTTTTAAAAATCTTGAGATGTATGTTATTCATTAAGAAAATATTTTGTGGGGGCGCCTGGGTGGCTCAGTCGTTAAGCGTCTGCCTTCGGCTCAGGTCATGATCCCAGGGTCCTGGGATCGAGCCCCACATCGGGCTCCCTGCACCGCGGGGAAGCCTGCTTCTCCCTCTCCTACTCCCCCTGCTTGTGTTCCCTCTCTCGCTATGTCTCTCTCTGTCAAATAAATAAAATAAAATCTTTAAAAAAAAAAAAAGAAAATATTTTGTGAAGACATCATCCATGTTTTTGTGAACTTTAGATAGGACTTTAGTAGCATCTAATAAAAAGGCAATTGGTTCAGAGCTTTCAGAGGACTTCTGCATTTTAAAAATAAATTTAAAAATCCTGTTTCTGGGGGCACCTGGGTGACTGAGTCAGCTGAGCCTTTGGCTTGGGTCGTGATCTCAGAGTCCTGGGATCAAGTCCAGCATCGAGCTCCCTGCCTCAGCAGGGAGGCTGCTTCTCCCTCTCCCTCTGCACGCCCCCCCACTCGTGCTCGCTCGCTCTTTCTCTCAAATAAAAAAAAAATCCTTAAAAAAAATTCTATTTCTGGTTCTGACTGTTGTCATTAATTTTCTAAGTTGTTTGGGTCAGATCTGTTTCTTGTAGCCTGATTACCCTTTTCCCTGTCCAGCTGCCACACTGCCCTGCTGACTCCTCCTACCCTTGGTAATGGGGTCCATGTCCAACTTGCAACCCTGTCTTCCACTGTTTTCTAGTATGAAACCTTAAGGTCATTCAGCCAGGTCTGCTAACCTTCACTTTTATATTCTGTGTTCATTCATATAGAAAGATCCAGTAGTGGTCTGGGAGGTAGCAGGGACTTAATAAATGCTCATTCCTTCTAGCCACCCAGCCTCTTCCCGTGTTCATTACCCTCTTCCATTTTGGTCCACCCAAGTATATCCAGTTCAAGGTCTAAACATGAAGCTTCTTGTAATAATTTATTCTAGGGCAGAAGGATCTTTCATTTCTTGGAGCTGTTAGGCATCTGATGGGTACCATTCAGCATATTGGTTTTGTCTGAACTGAAAGCCTCTTGAGGACAGATGTCCTGTTTTGTTCCTCCCTGTCTACCCTAGCACTAAGCTGCTAAGCATTTGGCTGGGTGCTAAAGAAATATTTACTGATTGTCAGACACTGTATACTCTCTTCAAAGGCAAGAATTCATAGTATTACCTAGGTGAGTTTGTTGGGAGATTATGTTCAGAATGAAATGAGGGAAAACTGTCTACTTCTTACTTGTATCCTTAGAACCTCATTCTGTTTCCTGAGGCCAGGATTACCTAAAATTGAGGTCCATCCTTGAGAAGACCCATGTACTGGTCACACTTCTGAGATCTTTGATTTTATTATGTTTTTTGGTTTAGGTTCCTTTAAACAGGATAAAGGAAGCTGAACATCAAATCTTTGCTTAAGAACTAGATGGTGAACTGTTTTAAGTTCACAGAGAAGCACTTTAACAGTTAACATTTGTGTTTTCCTGAAGTATGTTTTACTATCTGTAACATTTTAGAAAAAAAAAATTAAGGAAGTTAGACCCCATCTTTATGACTTGCTGTTTTTATTTTCTGTGGCTTAAAATACCTATTCTTAGAAATCTTCTTTTATTTCTCTAATAATAGAAATGATACCCATAACAAGTTAGCTGAGTGAAGTTCTGGTCCCCATTTTGTAGGATTATTGAGTTTTAGGTCTATCTTGGGGGTTAAATTCAGATTAAAGGCTTGATAATTCTGGTCAAAATACGCTCTGAAATTACTGTATTGAAGAGAAAATGATAAAGCTTACCCTGACGGTGGTTTTGATAGCTAGTTGTATGTGACTCAAAAAATATTAAAAATTAGGAGTATCGTAAGATCTTTACCTGAAAACTTTAGCTGAAGAACATGACGTGTCACTCTTGGGTTATTAAAGTGTTAGAATTTTAAAAATCCTATTATATACTGCTTTTCTGGTTCTTTGTTGTTTTATATCTGTTTTATGTCTGTTTCTTATTTCTCTAAGTGTATCACTTGTTACCTCTCTATAATCAGATATATTTTGAGTATGGAGTACGTCTTTACTTTTCCTCTATTTGGAAACCCAGAACTGAATGGGATTATAGATTATGGGCCTGTTCTGCACTTTTAGTTTTATTAACTTATTTTAATATACAATCTTTGAGGCAAGTACTATTGTTATACCCAGTTTATAGATGAGGAGACTGAGACACTTGCTCACGGTCAAACGTTTACACCTTGTACTGTTTATTATCTCTCGTGTGCAGGGCACTAACCTAGTCACTGTGCTGAGGTAGAAGGTGTTTTAGGTAAGCATATCTGAGCTATCTTGGAATAGCTTGCCTTTCCACCGTACTGTGACCTGCTGGGGAGACTTGGATCAAGAGAGCCAATTACAGCTTTGGTCCTGAGCTTTATACAAAATTTGGATTTTCTAAAGTCAATAACCACCAAATCTTCCTGGTATAAAAGTACAGTTAGCCCAGTTTACCAGTTAATTCTGTACAAAACCTCATCAACAACTAATTGTTAGTCTTGCCTTCCTTAAAATATATTATCATATTTGTTATTTGTCTAAACTTGCATGCAGAAAGGCAATATGTAGGAAAGTGATCAGGTAGCATTGTGGAAAATTCCATGGTTCTGACTCAGCGTGAAGCCTGTCAATTTTCAATTTTCAGGACTCCCTTTGCACAAGTCTTGCATTGCCACTAATTGTTTATCTCTAAACAGTAATTATTGGAGTTACTGTCCAGTGGACTGGAGTTTCAGTTTGGGAAGGTGAAAAAGTTCTGTAGATGGGTGGTGCTGATGGTTACACAACAATATGAATAGACGGAGTGCCACGGAACTGTATACATTAAAAACAGTACATTTTAGGGGCTCCTGGGTGGCTCAGTCGGTTAAGCGTCTGCCCTTGGCTCAGGTCATAATCCCAGGGTCCTGGGATCGAGTCCTATGTTGGGCTCCCTGCTCAGCGGGGCGTCTGCTTCTCCTTCTCCCTCTGCCCCTCCCTGACTTGTGCTCTCTCTCTCTCTCTCAAATAAATAAATAAAATCTTTTTAAAAAATGTTAAATTTATTTTATGTATATTTTAACCACAGTAGAAAAAAGATTTTTGAACCGAAAAAGCTAATTATTTCACCCAGGCTTAGGCATGTAAGGCTTGTCACTTTGTGTGACTTGCTGTTGGTGTTGAGTGGTACAAGCTAACAGAGAACACAGCGAGGTTTGTGAAGCTGGTGTAGGGAGGCAGTTCTAGTCTAGCAGTTACAGATGATGACTGGAGCCAGACTGCCTGCGTTTATGTCCTGGCTCTGCTACTAACTTGCTGTGTGACCTTGAATAAGTTACTTGGCCTTTCTGGGCCTCGTCCCTATTGAAAAGTAGAGATGATAATAGAACTTATTTCATGGAATTTACCGTGAGGATTAAATGTGATATTACAAAAACACTTAAAATACTACCTGTCACAAAGTCAGTGCTAAACGGATAAAGATCTAGTTCTGAGTTCTCAATGGTATTACTGACATAAATGTATCTGTAACTGTAGGTAAGCATAAATCACACATTTATTTTTTATTTTGTTTTAAAGGTAAAAGAAATAGGAGATTACTTTAAACAACACCTCTTACAGTCCAGGCACAGAGGAGCGTTTGAACTGGCTTACACTGGCTTTGTGAAACTTACTGAAATACTAAACAGGTAAACAAAACAAATATCCTTTTGTGTACATTTTTAAAAGACTAAATGCACAAACCATGTGCTCGAAGTAAAATTTACTTGTGTCTTTTGATGTTTAAAAGAATAAGACTTAGTTGGCTTCAAACTCTTGGAAGACATTGTTTTCTTAGGTTTCGTTGTATGAGTTACTGCAGATGATTGAGTGACATGTCCAAACCAAGTTGTTCTCCCATTGAAAGGTGATTTGAAGCAAACTCAAAGATTTTGCTAAAAATAGCTTTGAAGTTACCATTTCTTTTCATTGAATGAAATGACCGTTTTGTCTGTTTGAAAATTACTTGGCATTTGGAATAAAATAAGCCTTCCAGTTTTTTGGATTTGTGTATATTACAGAGAAACACTTAAGGATTTTGTGTTTTTCTTCATAATTTTATATTATAGAAAAATTTTAAAGAACAGTAAATGACCAAAAAGTATCAAAGATTTTTCCCCTTTACCTGGAAAAATACTTAGGTAAATTTCATATGTTTAGCCAAATGTATTTTTTTGACATTATAGGTGCTGATAATTTCATTCATTCATATAATAGATTTCCTCCAAAGAGCTTGTGAGGAAACCTTAAATTACTTAATGACTAAGTGTTCATGGCAAGTGTTCTCTAAATAAAAGGTAGTATTTTCCAGGAAAACATTTCCATTGCCTGGAAACTTTTTGAAATGAAGCAGAGTTCTGCCAGTCTGGAGCCTCAGCAAACATTTTATTTTGGGCTGGTAAGACATCTACTCCTTGAATATTTTTGAAACACTTTTTTCACACTCCTGGTAAAAACATTTATAGAACATTTTGCAGTTATGGGCTGCACAGAATATCTTTAAATGATACATTATAAAATGTTCCTGACATTAAAATGCTGATCTTGAAAATATTTTATTATCTTTTCAAGTCTCTCTTTCCAGTGTAGACATGACTTAGGGATTTTTTTTTCTCATAACACAACACACTTTACTCCCTTCAAATCAGTTATCAAATATATATTGAACACTAGTTGTGTGCTTAGTACTGTGTTTGGATTGGAGTTTATAGTACTTCTTTATAAGACAAGGGTCCTGTTCTTAAAGAGCTTATTGTTTAGTGTAGGAAATAAGCAGGGATGAAATTCAAAATATTTAACAGATGGTATGTCATGAGTACTGACTGGTCAGAACAGACACTGGCTGTAAGTGCTCAACATGGCTGTATGTATGGATGTGTATTAGCTGAATACCAGCCTGGAAGGTGAGACCAACACACTTGAGCAAGATAAACAATTCAATGTAATTGTCAAATTTTGGGTGAAATTTACAAATTCTGTAGGAATAAGGGAGAGAAAGCAACAGAGATAGGCTGGTAGGACTTAATGGAGAGGAGGTGGTATTTATGCTAATGCATGAGCAAGGTTTAACTAGATAGGAGAACGGAGGAAACTTTGTGAGCAGATGTTCAGAGCCTAGAATCAGCATGGTATATTGTTAGGTAAGTAAATAAGTAATCCATATTGTAGTAGTGGTGGTGGTGATGGTGGTGGTGGTGATGGTGGTGATGGTGGTAGTGGTGATGGTGGTGGTGGTGGTGATGGTGGTGGTATTAGTAGGCAATACCAAACAACTGGATAGATTGAGACCAAATTAAGGATATTTAGAAAGTAGGTTTGCTGTAGTGGGGATGGAGAAAGCCATTGAACATTTTTGATCTGAGATAGATGATAGGATGCATTGTAGAACAGAGAAATAGCAGTGAACTTTGACATAGCCTCTTAGTTCTGTTTATATCCACTCTATTTGTTGGCAGTGAGATTATACAAAAGTTAATCTCCTTAACTCTGATCTCTTCATCCCTAAAGTAAGGAAAAGAATGTTTGCCCAGAGGGCGCCTGGGTGGCTCAGTTGGTTAAGCGACTGCCTTCGGCTCAGGTCATGATCCTGGAGTCCCTGGATCGAGTCCCGCATCAGGCTCCCTGCTCGGCAGGGAGTCTGCTTCTCCCTCTGACCCTCCCCACTCTCATGTGCTCTCTCTCATTCTCTCTCTCTCAAATAAATAAATAAAATCTTTAAAAAAAAAAAAAAAAAAAATGTTTGCCCAGATCTCTGGCTGTTGTTGTATAGATCAAGTTTTCATTATAAAACTTTCTACAAATGGAAAACATCAACGAGACTGGTGTTGATTGTAGTGTTGGTATGCAAAAGAGGTTTTCCGGTTCGAACTATTAGGTTAGATAGATTGTAATGGCAGATTATAGTGAGGAGGGCCTGGAATCAGTTATAATGATCTAGATCTAAGGTGATGAGAGCTTCTTCCTCTGTGATGTTGGCCCTGGGAATGGAGGGAAAGAAGTGGCATGTCAGTTAACATTCAGCCCCACAGAGTAACAACTCTACTTACAACGTATTGAATGCTTAGAAGGAAGCTCTGGATTTTATTATATTTACATAATATATTTATATAATATATTTCATGATTTTATGTGTCGAGATTTAGGGCAAGGCTCAGTTGGGTGATTCTTCTCAGTGTATTTACTAAGTACAGTTGGTGGCATTGAGCTGACAGATGAACTGGTTGAGAGGATCCAGGAGGCTTTATTCATATTATTGCAACTTAGTGGGATAGCTGGAAGATTGGGCCAGGTTGGGACTACATGTTGTCTCTTAGCATGGCAGTCTTAAGGTAGTTGACATTCATGTATGGCAGCTGGCTTCCACCAGAAAGAGTTCTGAGAGAACCAGGCAGGAGCTTCTTGGTCTTTTCTTTTCCCTTCCTTCCTTCCTTCCTTCCTCATGGTCTTTTCTGACCTAGCCTCCGAAGTCTCATAGCATTGCCTCGGTCACATTCTTCTGGTTATAAGTGAGTCATAAGGCTAGTCCAGATTCAAGAAGAGAGGAATTAGACTCCATTATGTGTTTGATGGTGAAGTGGTAAGGTCATGCTGTAGAAATACATGTGGGATGGGAGATACTGTGGTGGCCATCTTTGAAAAATGCGATCTGCCACATGAACCAAGTGAATGTGAGTGATGGAGGGCACCAGGGAGTCCATGATTGTTCCTGTGGTTTAATTCTTGGTGACCAGAACAATGGGATTAATGTTAACAGAGGCCGGGAAACTGCAAGTTTGATAAAGGTGAATAATTTGTTTTGTATGTGTTGTGTGTGAGATGATGATGGCATATCCTGGTGGAAATATATAAGTCAGAACTTGGAGGTAGGGAATTAAGTTTGGGAGATATAACAGAAACAGAGATGTAGGTTTAGGAGTTGTCATCATAACCATTGTAGTTAGTAAGATTGCAGTCTTCAGGGGATAGCATAAAAGACGAAAAGGACAGAGGACCAAGGACAGAGGCTTTTGAACAGCTGTAGTGGGTGGTTGAACGGTACAGTTGAAGGCATTCAAGTAAATGAAACAGGGAGACTAGGCAAGGCCCAGTGTCTGGTATCTCAGCCACTCCTAATCTGCTTTAAAAATCTCATGGTTGTCACTGTTGGCTTTTAACCAACCTGTTATGAGTTCTCAACTGTTGCTTCCAAACCAAGTGGTTCTTGGTCCCTTTGGAGACATTTCAGATCTGCGGAACAGAATGTTTTGCAGAGAACATCTTTACAATGTGTGTGGCTTCCTTTTGTTTGGTTTTTATTTTTAAAAGAAAATGTGTTTCTTTTGGATCCTTTGGAAAGCTTGTTATAAGCTCTTAAGTTATGAAAAAGTTATTTTTCATACAACTTTTTAAAAAGTTTGCAGAAAGAAATCTGGGCTTTCATGAAAATCCACTGAAATGGAGGCCAACTGCTGGCCACCTCTTGAACTACAGCTGTGTTAGGGAAGGAAGCACTTAAAGAGATTAATGGATAAATAACTGAAGAGTTAAACATGAGCCACATTGTTTGTATTGGTTTTTAATAAGATTATTCAAAATGTCTTCAAATGTAAACTGACTTCGCTATTAAACAATCATCTAAGAATAAATAGGAATGGGAGATGCTATTCTTTTTTTCTGGGAATTTTTTGAAAGTGACACTTGCACACATACACAATAGTATGTTGAATTAATTTTCTAAAATATGATTTTCTTATATGGTGCTTTCTGTTTAGAATTGGATGAAACATGCATACTCTCTTCAAAAAACATAAGTACGTGCCTAAGCATTTGATTGGAATGGTTAGGTGCATGCAAGTCATTACTCTAAACTCAAGTTTCTGATGAAATTTACATTTGCTTGTTTACCCTTTATAACCTTAGTATTTTAAGTTGTTCTTTCAGTGAAAATGAACAGAATCTTAAAGTAGGGTGTTAGGCCAGGGACTGTAGCTTTCATTTGTACAACCATGAATTAATCTTAACCATAAGGGGACTAAATTTTTGACTACAATTCTAAATGTAGAAGGGAGATTCGTGAATACTTAATATTGTCTTATTCTGCATATATTTGAATTGTTCTGCCTATTGAGATATAGCTTAACCTACAACTATTTATTGCAATAATTACAGTCATTTTCAATTATTGGCCTGAAAAAAATGAACTGCTGACATTTAGCAGTTTTTGTCATAAAATGCTAGTGCTAACTCATGGACGTCAACAATGATGGTAGACAGAAGTAATTTAAATATGTATTTAAAATTTCATCAGTTAATTACAGCTACTACAATATAAATTCAATAGAAGACTTCTTATGAACAATTGAATTATAATAATGAAAAAATAATTTCCTCTACTTCACTGGAGAACGAAAGACCAAGTCTCTAAAGAGTATGCGATTGAGCAAGAAATAAGTGTAGAATGTAATGTATGAGATTTGGGGAAAAAGTCATTCAACTGTTAATAAAATAAAATACAATCTTGTCTAAACCTTTATTCACATCTGCTTTGGCAAATGTGTCTAAATAAGACACCTTTTTATTTCTGAGTGTCCTATGAATTTTATTTAAAACATTAATAATTAAATAAAGAATAACTAAGTGATAATCCACTCTGGGAAGCCATATTTTTTCTTTATATAAAAAGGAAATCCTTTTGATTTCCCAGTTCTGTAGCAGATTGAAAGGATTTGTGGAAAATTAGGATGTTTTAATATTTAAATTCTAAATCTTGGTGTCTTTGGTTTTTGGCCCCTGAATTTTTATTTTTAAGCCCACTTCATAGTTGAGTCAGGTATTACCTTCTTTCTGGAACTTCAAATACTTGTTTTTAAAGTTCTCATAGTAATACTGAGTCATTTAGACGTAATAACAGAGGACTCTTGTTCTCAGTGAGTAACCTCTATCTCAGCTCTGTTAGTAAAGTCCCAAAGTTTTCAATATTAATTTTTCTCCTTGATCACAGGGAATGGTTATATTAAATATTAAGAGAACCGACAATCTAATCTGCCCTTCTAACCACTTTTTTTAATCCACTGTATCTTGCCCTTTCCCTGTGGCCTTCTTATTGGTAATTCAATTTAGATTTGGTCATTGTTGTTACTGCCTGTGCCTGCAGCTTAGGCTTCAAAATAGCCCCCTGATGTTTTAGCCGGCAGTAAACCTCAACAATATTTGATGGTGGTGAGGGAGGTTAAGATGACTTCTGTTGATATGTAGCTTTCTCACTGGATCTCATTTGGGCAAGTCATTTTTCAGGCTTAAAATTTCTCCATGCTTCAGGGTTATGTTACCTTTTTAAAATGTGCATGCACATGCACACAGCCTTCATGCCCATCTGTCACTGTTTAGTTTAATTGAAATAATAAACATGAACCTTGAAATAATAAACATAATACTTGACCAGAGAATGAATGAGTGCAGACTGTAGCTTATGAAATAATTGGAGATTGAGAAAATCTCTGAGTTAGGAAAAATAACCATACTGAAAGAGTTTGAGGAAATGAAGATAACATTTCTCAATTAACAATAATAATAAAACTAATCAGAACTCAACAAAAAATGGCTCTGGGTTACCATACTTAGGTGGATGGATGAAGCCATTGGAAAGCCACTTTGTAGTCAGGGAACCTGATTTACTGACACAAAATAGTCTAATGACCAATTAGTTCGGTATACGGCATATGTAATTTGATTTCAGTCTGCGGGTTTTTTGCTTATCTTAGAATACTTACCCACTATGAGTGAGATAGCTTTGTGGGTAGAAAATGGACTAATCTGCTTATGGAACAATAATTTGCTCCAGTGATTTGTTCAAGACAACACAAAGGCCTAAACAGCAGTGATGGTCTGCCCTGTTTATTTCTGTTACTTTTAGTAGAGGTTCAGGCCATAGCATTTAACATAGGACAAACAAAAACCAAAAAACATCCCCCACCCATGTCAGCCTTTTTTTTTTTTTTTTTGACACTGTTGAACAGGAGAATCAGAATGGTCTGATTCCTCCCACTCCACACCCTCAACCACCACCTCCCTCAGTGTTTAGAGGCAAGGATACCGAGGTTTATGAATTAGAGCTGAGTCATCTACCGGCCTTATTGACAAGAGGAAAGCCATTTAACCTCTCTAGGAGGAAGTGAGAGGGTTCAGCTTTCTCAGGTCTCTTTCAGCTCTGAGCGTCCTACTCATTGTATACTGCTGCTTTCTAGTTTCTGATTGGGAAAATCGGGATTGGGTGCATGAAAGATAGAGGGAAGCTGGATCATTTTTAGTAAACTTCCTTTAGAACTGATAAACCATCTCTTAGGAGTATTTTGTGGATTAATAACTTTCAGTGAGAGTTTCTTATGAAGAACCTTGAATCCCTTGTAAGAAAGTTATAATTAGTATGATATACTCAAGAGGCTAAAGACACTGTGTATTTTGTATTAAGTTGACATGGGAGTGAAGTAAAACAAACAATCCTTCAGACAAGGAGGAGGTCTGCTCTTTTAGTGGAAAGGCCCTTGCTAGCAAAAGCAGGATTGGAATTCCCCACAGTCGTGGTTGGTGATTGCACAGAGTTGGCACAGAGAACCAAGAACTGCTTCACTCAGGAACCTTTCCCTTTTCCTTGCTGACCTCTGGATGGTGTGATGAGGAACCAAAACAAACAACCAGAGTTGTTGCATTGTTCTTGGGAGCCCTGCATGGTTCCATTTTTACCTCTCAATTCCTTCATTATCATAAGGACCAGCAACTCAGGAGTTTTGAAATCACTTCCTTATAAAGTAATCTTTCCTTGCTGGGGAGTAGACAGAAGGTTCATTGACTAGTCAAAACTCTAGATTAGGCTATTGTGTTTTTATAGGCACAGTGCTTCACCATTGAGAAGCCTTAAAGTTCCAGCTCTCCTTTTCTTTTTTTTCTTTTTTTTTTTTTTTTAAGATTTTATTTATTTATCTGACAGAGAGAGACACAGCGAGAGAGAGAACACAAGCAGGGGGAGTGGGAGAGGGAGAAGCAGGCTTTCCACTGAGCAGGGAGCCCGATGCGGGGCTCGATCCCAGGACCCTGGGATCATGACCTGAGCCGAAGGCAGACGCTTAACGACTGAGCCACCCAGGCGCCCCATCCAGCCCTCCTTTTCTACACCCGTTGTTTGTTGTGTTTTGTTTTTTCCAATTATCTGTCTAACTGAAGGCACAGCTAATGTGCAGCTCCTGGCACCTACCCTAATTGTCCTTGTTTAATCATTCAATAAAAGATTTCTTGAACATAATAAAAGATTTCTTGAACATCTCCTGTGGGCCAGATGCTGTGTTAGAAACGCTCTGTTTGACCATTGAGAGTATGATATGATAGGCAGGAGAGTTGCTGTGAACCTAGGGAAAATTACTAGGATCTGAATTTGAAACATTTAACTCTGTAGAACTAAGAGGGGCATGTGAGGACCTGAACAAAGGACTAAGGCCATGATGGGCTCAGTGTTTTGGGGGACATTCTTATCAGGAGCTTTGGGTACTTACATAATTTAGAGTCTTTGCTTTCTTTATTTGGAACAGCAACCCAGGTAATAATGTCTCATTGAATTTCAAAGCAATTTTGTAATTATCTTTTTTTCATTCTTAAACACTAAGAAATCAAGTGATTGGTCCATAGCCCCACAACTAGTTAGTAAACGGAACTGGCACTAGGATCCAATGTTTTTTGAAACTGCTTCAGAGATTCGCAGTCCAACAAAAGCTTATCCATTACCTGTTATATATAAGAAATTGTGATGGGTGGGCCTCATAGAAAAAATACTGCTAAGACTTGGTTCTTGTTCTTAGAGGAACTTCGAGCCCAGCATTCTAATCTTTGGGATTAGAGAAGTAAACTAGATAATTTTCAAGGCAGAAATGAAAGGACCAAGAAAACGTTCCACGTACTGAGCTTTTCTGTCCCAGGTGACGGGAAGAAAAATCAATGCCGCCTGCTGGCTCTAATGCAGTGGCACCTGTTGTCGTTGGAAAGCACTTTTGTTCGTACTTTCTTCTCCAGTTACTATACCCCTCTTTGTCAAGCTGGTTTTTTAGAATGGCACTCTTAACAGAGTTGCCGAGTTATAGGTTGTTCATTTATTCAACAGGTATTTGTTGAGTTCCTGATTGGGTGGCAGGCCCTGTTACAAGGTGCTGGGATGAGAGAAGTGGATAGGACAGAAAGTGTCCCTGCATCATGGAGTTTATATAACTCCATGTTTATAAAGGACATTTAGAGAATAATAAGAAACTATCAGATAGTAATATGTAATCTGACGTGATAAAGTTTGGTGGTAAGGAAAAATCTTTCTTTCCTTTATGCTAAAGTAAGCCACGGCTTGAAGGACAATCAGCAGCAGCTTTCTGGGAAGAGCTTTCCAAGCAGTAAGATGAAGCTGAAGGAGATTGTCCAAATATGTAGGACTTTGAGAGTCCCAGGATAAGGATTCTGGATTTTCTACTCCCTGGATATATATATATATTTTTTTTTTCTGAGAGTCTCCAACCAAATGGATATAAAAATTAGTATGTATGGATCCCAGAAGGTAGCTTTAAGATCATCAACAAATAAGGTACATATGTGTGTGTTATGGAGTTGTATAGAAGAGGGCAGAGGAGCTAGATAGGACATCTGAGCAACTACATGAATGTGTAAAATAAATGGAGATAAAGTTTTTGTTCCCAGAAAGTGTACTATATCTCTCCACGCTCTTTTTTATTCTCCTCTTGACTCTTTTCTTTTTTTTTTTTTTAAAGATTTTATTTATTTATTCGACAGAGAGAGAGACAGCGAGAGAGGGAACACAAGCAGGGGGAGTGGGAGAGGGAGAAGCAGGCTCTCCGCAGAGCAGGGAGCCCAATGCAGGGCTCCATCCCAGGAGTCTGGGATCATGACCTGAGCCGAAGGCAGATGCTTAACCGACTGAGCCACCCAGGCACCCCACTCTTGACTCTTTTCTTACTGGTACTTGGAATCTTAGATCCATTTGCTCAGTATCATCAGTGGATGATTTTTGGCTAGTGCATGGAATATTTAAAGCATGTAGCTTGTGAAAGCAAAACCTTCTTTCTACATTGTGGGTAATTTTTCTCTTCTAAACCAAAACAGTATGCTGCCTCATGGGTAGGGGTGTAGCCCCGCCGTCCCACTCCAGTTCAAAGTCAAGTCTGACTTGTTTTTTATGTTGTAGGCAGCTAAAGCTTTGCTTTACAAAACTTTGAACTTGGGTGACTGAGAAAACTGGAATTCCTCATAACAGCATTAATATGGTAGACATTTAGAGATGATTCTTAAATTATCAGATTATCTTTCTTCTACTTTCCCTCACTTTTGTTTGTTTGGTTCTTTGTTTTAATGTAACTAGGTATATGTTTTTCAGGTTCCTCTGTTTTCATCTGTATGAAGGAATCAAAGTCTTTGTTTTGGATATCAGACCAGACCCAATTATTCCCCCTTTGGTTGCTTGTGTGTCATTTACTCTGATGTGATATGCACTGTTTTAGGGTTCTAAGTGTCCTAGTCTCAAGAGCCAGGCTCAGAGTGTTATTTTTTGAAATTATTGTTCATGGCTGTTTTCACTCAGATGATGATGGCGATGACTGATGATGTTAAGTTTGAGTAAACATGCATCATTGGCTTTGTATCAGGATTGGGGACAAATTCTGGTTTTGACCCCCAAAACAAATTCTTTTTTTTTTTTTTTGCATTATTTAGAATTATTTAAATTGTTAGCAAATGAAAAATAAGGAAAGTGAAATAAGGAACATGGTAGCGTCAAAGTTTATTAACAATCAGCGAATAAATAGCTTTATTTTCATTGATACTCATTTTTCTCAAGCCAGTAACTTATTTAGTTGAATGAATTTTCATTTGGAGTTGCTCTTATACCTGGCAAAATGAAAGTCTGTGTTTATGGGAAAAGAAAATGATTTTCTTCCTTATTGTGCCCTTAGTGATAACAGCTTGGTAAATAAATTATTATTTGGGAAATGAAGATATTGTCAAAGGCTTAACCTTTACTCAGTTGAGGTTACACATAGTTTCCTGGCAATTGAGTCTTGATAATTTTCTGGGAATTGTGTTTTGTGTATTGGATTTTAAATGTACTTTGCACTTAAAATGTGAAATTAGGGCACCTGGGTGACTCAGTGGTTAAGCGTCTGCCTTCAGTCAGGTCATGATTCTGGGGTCCTGGGATTGAGCCCCACATCAGGCTCCCTGCTCAGCAGGGAGCCTGCTTCTTCTTCTCCCTCTGCCTGCCGCTCTCCCTGCTTGTGCTTTCTTGCTCTCTGTCAAATAAATAAATAAGTAAAGTAAAGTAAAATAAAATAAAATAAAATGTGAAATAAGTTGCTTTGTGTTTGCAGTGAAATAATTTCTTTAGGCCAGTGGTGAGTCATTCAGTTAATGTAGGAAAGTTTATTAACTTTCATAAATGTTCCTAATGTTCCCAGTTGGCCAAGGGAATTGGAATACTTCCAGAATGAGTGAGACACAATTCACATCAAGTCAGTTACAAGTAGATAGTTATCCTCTGAGTGGTTTTTCTGTGGGATGTTTTAATTCTCCAGTTAGCTTTCCATCCGTATCACTCAGTTTGTTTAAAAGCTACTCTAACCCCTACCCTAATGGTATTTGTTCAGGGATTGAAATCAATCTGAAGGATAACCTGAATAAAATGATTAGGAAGGTGAATTTCTTAAAACCAATATACTCTGGTAATACATTCCCAAGCCACAGGAACATGCTTTCTGAATTATGTGTAATTTGGAATTTTTATTCTATTCTCCCTTTCCTAGGGCACAGCATAGTGCCAAGCAAACTACTAGATACTTAATAGATCTTTTTTCCAAATGAATGAATGACATGCACTGAAGCAAAGAATAGAGAGTTGATAGTATATCTGTCATGAGCAGATCGGGCCAAATGTGGAACAGAATCTAGGACAAACACCTTTAAGTAATGCCTTTTTATTAAGCAAAGGCTTTGGAGCCAGTCTGCATTTTAATTCTCCCTCTGTTACAAACTTTATAATGTTGGGGAAATTATTTAATTTCCCTTTTTTTAAATTTGATTTTAAAAAATTATCATTAAAGATTTGAACATATTGGTAAGTCTAGTGAACACTATAATCAATAGTTGTATTGCTGGAGGAAGACTGTTCCAGGTAGAGAGAAGATCAGGTTCCAAAGTCTTGAGAGGCATGGACTTAGGGTATTTAAGGAAGAGCAGGTAAACCATTTGTGACCAGAGTGGAATAAGGAAAGGAGTTGTAGAAGATAAGATCAGAGAAGTAATGAGGACTAGATACTATAAGATGTAGTAAAGACTTTGGCTTTTATTCTGACTAAAACAGGAAGCCACTGGAGGGTTTGTGAAAAGAGGAGTATTATGATCTGGCCTTTTAAAAGGATTACTTTGGGGCACCTGGGTGATTCAGTCTGTTAAGCAGTTAAGCATCTGCCTTTGGCTCAGGTCTTGATCCTGGGATTGAGCCCCACATCGGGCTCCCTGCTCAGTGGGGAGCCTGCTTCTCCTTCTCTCTCTGCTGCTCCACCTGCTTGTGCTCTCTCTCTCTGTGTCAAATAAATAGATAAAATCTTAAAAAAAAAAAAAAAAAAGGATTACTTTGCTGTATTGAAAGTAGATTATAATAGTAAAAGCGGACAGACCAGTTAGGAGGTTACAATATTATTGTAATTCAAGAAAGAGATGATGATGGCTTGAAGAGTGGTGGAGATAGTAAACAGTGATCTGAATCTGGATGTAATTTGAAGGTAGAACAGACAGGATATATTGATTGATTGGATTTGGTATTTGAGAGAAAGGATAATTCAAAAATTTTTGGCCTAAGATATATCTTTCGTATGCTACGATGGGGGAAGACTGTGGGCAGAGTAGATTTTTAGAGGAAGGCCATCAGTTTAGTCTGGGGTATGTTGAGTTTGAGGTGTCTAATAGCACATTGAGACTGTGGTCTGGGTCTACTTAACTTTGCAAAAGCATATTCTTTAGAATTTCTTTTTGTGAGGATCTCTGGGAGGCCGACTTATTGTTTGTCTCAAATTGTCTTTATCTTACCTCCACTTTTTAATGTAGTTTAACTGGGTATAGAATTCTGGTTAACAGTTATTTTCTTTCAGTGCTTTGAAGATACTATGTCTTTTATTATTGTCAGTGAGAAACTTATCTTTGTTATAAATGGTTTACTTTGTAAGGTATCCTATTTTTTCTTTCATCTCTTGTGTCTTCTAAGGTTTTCTCTTAATCACAATTTCATTGTGATATGTCTAGGTATGGATTTATTTACTTGGAGTGGATACTTGGAATATACTTTGAATCTGAGGCCTTGTGACTCTGTTCAATTCTGAAAATTTTCTAGATATTTCTTTGAGATTTTTCTCCTAGACATTTTATTCCTGCTTTCTGTAACCCCTCTTAGATTATATTGGTTTCTCTCAAGTTATTGTATGTGTGTATGTACACACATACACACACATATACATGTGTGCACATATATATTTTGTATTTTTGTCTTCTTTCTCTGTATTTTGGGTATGTTTCCCAGAAAGCTGTTATCTGAGATGCTAATTCCCTAGAATTTATCTTATCTGTTACTTTTTTTTAATTTTGAAAGTAGATTTTTATTTCCAGTGTTTCCAATATCTTTCTTTTCTTTTTTTTTTTAGAGATTTTATTTATTTAGAGAGATAGAGCGTGCATGTGCAAATGTGAGCTGGGGGAGGGGCAGAGGGAGAGGGAGAGAGAATCTCAAGCAGACTCTGCACTGAGCCTGACTCCGGGCTCCATCTCACGACCCTGAGATCATTACCTGAGCTGAAATCAAGAGTCAGATGCTTAACCAACTAAGCCACCCAGGCCCCCCCCAACCCTGTTTTTCATAATTTCGTCCTCTTTTTGAATAGAAGTTATTCCTTATCTCTTGAGTATTGTAAACCGTTATTTTAAGGTCTTTGTCAGACTGCTCCATAAAATTAAGTTTCATATGGAGTGACTTTATGTTCGAATTATTGCTTTTTAAGATAGTTTTTCTTAATATAAAACATCTCTGTGTTTTGAATTTTGATTTGCTGAGTATATGATTAGGAGTCTTTTTGGTTTCTATTTATTCTCCTTTGGCTCATTCCCCTCTATCAGAGAAACTAGATTAGATAGTGGGCATTTTGGGTCTCCCACCCAAAGTAAAACTGGGAATATTACAGATCTGGTCACCAAGCTAGTAGTCAGCCTGGTTTGCGGTTTCCCTGGGCCCATGACTTTTCCTACTGCTGCAGCCTCTGGGAGTAGCCCTTTTCCAGCTTCCTTTCATGGGAGAGGAAGCCCCTGAAATTTCCCATTTCCTGGGAGTGAGGTAAGTTACCCTTCAGGAACTAACTTCCTGGACATCATTGCTGCTTCTAGTGCTGTAACCCAGCAGATACCTGGTATCAGCATTCTTGCTACTTTGCATTTCTATTCTGTTTTACCCAGATAATTATCTTGTTTTTGAGCTCAGTTGGCTTTGGGGTTCTATTTACATAGTTTGGTTATTATTAATGTGTGTTGGGTCATGGCTTGTCAAAATGTAAACCAACTGTTCCATTTTTATCAGTTCTGTTAAAACTCTTTAAAGCTTGCTTTTCTCATAATAATAGATAATTATTTTATATTTTTTAAGATTTTATTTCTTTAAGTAATCTCTATATCCAAAGTGGGGCTCAAACTTACAACCCCAAGATCAAGAGTCGCATGCTCCGCTGACTGAGCCAGCCAGGCACCCCAGTAATAGATAATAATTTTAGAAAACAACCTGATAAGAACGTATTAAACACTTCATCAGGATAAACTCATTTAATCCTCCCCAAAACTTTGATTTTATAGAAGAGGAAAGTGAGAAATGGAGAGGTTTCATAACTTGTCCTGGATCACACCACTAATAGGTGACAGAGCAAGGATTCTAAACGAATTAACTTGGCTCTGTAGTCTATCCTCCTAACCACTATCATGTACTCTTCCACCTATCAGTTGGGGAAAATCATACCTTTTCACAGACTTGTTTGTTGCAAAGTAAGATAAGATGTGAAAAGTCTAGTGTTGTAGCTGATGCATAATAGACATTCAGTGAATGTTTCTTTTTCTTTCCTTAGTGGCAGGCAAATATATTTTCAGTATGATAATTTAAACAAAACTTGTAAGTTTATTTTGTTTAAAATATAGCATGTTTCATTTTAGTAAGAAGGGTAGGAATTCTATTATTGGACTAATTTTCTTGTGTGGCTATGGGGGCAGGACTGGCCTGGGAGAGATGCAGAACTAGGAAGCTAGGGAATCAGAGAAATAGGGTCCAGTGCAAAGTCCAAATTGAAAACTAGACAACTGGGGCACCTGGGTGGCTCAGTTGATAAGCATCTGCCTTCCGCTCAGGTCATGATCCCAGGGTCCAGGGATTGAGCCCCACACTGGGCTCCCTGCTCAGCGGGAAACCTGCTTCTCCCTCTCACACTCCCCCTGCTTGTGTTCCCTCTCTCGCTGTGTCTCTCTCTGTCAAATAAATAAATAAAATCTTTAAAAAACAAACAAAGAAAGCCAGACAACTGAAGGGTTCTGCAGAAAAGCCCTCATGATCCTAGGGAATTCCAGAGCAGAGGACCATGTGGACTAGATGGGAGGAGCTGGTGCCTTGACGGTTTCCCAGAGCTCCTGAGGTTCCTGGATCCTTGGCAGTGGGCCAGAGAGGGTTCTGGCGAGGGCATTTTGCCAGCCTTTTCCTCGTTGAGTACTCTCTAACCTTTGTTTTCAAATTCCCCAAATTAACAAGGAGCATTTAGTCTTAGTATATAACACTTAAGGGAATAAATAGGCCTGGTTAACTATTTATAATTACAATAGCCAAGAATCTAAATTAGGGAATTGCCTCTGGGGCCTTAAACTGTTTCCTCAGTCATCTCATCTCCTGCTCCCTCAAGACCACACATGTGGGCCCTCCACCATTCTGCCTGCACATCCTCCAAGTCCAGTCCAGAATCCACCCTGTCCATGGCACCATACTGACCCCCTGTACACCTTGTGCCTAGTAGTTCCTTGAAGTACATTAGAGGCTATGAGAAAGGAAAGGTCCTTGTGAGATATAATATTTGGAGGCAGTTTTACTAATTTTTATGAATGGGTAAGTGCGGAGATCATAAAGAAATGCTTAGTTGGGAATATGGAGGGAGTGTGTATGCACGTGCGTGTATGTGTGTGTGGCGCGTGTGTTAGAATGGGAACCAGCGAAGTGCACAACCTTACTATAACAGAGTCTGTAGAAATGTGGAAAAAATTTTAAGGTTAGAATCAAGCTGGAATATTTGATTAAGATGGAAAAGGAATTAGATCAAGATTTGTTAACAGTCACGAGCCCTTGTAAGTTCAGGCAAGGAAGGATGATGCATGGTGAGGTGGCCTGCTCTTGTCTCAGACCTGCCTGCCCTTTTCAGATTGGTTGGTTTTGCTAGAACTTCTGTGTGCCAGGTCAGGGAGGCTCAGGAGAGGCTCACAGACAGTGTTGAGGAGCATTACTGAGCTAGTATTTATTGTACTCGTGTTTCAGTGCACTTGAAAGGAAAATAAGGAAATAGGAAAATACCTCTTATCTCTTACAGTTCCTTTTCCTCCTTAGTTTTTCTATACAGTGAATCCCTACAGGAGACTTGACCTTAGACCAGCATTTTCTATAAGCCAGTCTTACATTGCCAATGGTCCTTTGGTCCCTCTCCCTTTGGAGGAGAGTAGGTAAATGAAATCTACATGTAATCTTAGATCAAGTAGTTTTTACTTTATTCACCTCTGTGACTCCAGTTTTTTTGGATGATTAGATCACAAAAGATGACTTTTGCTTTGATTTTCTTTTTTTTTCTTTTCCCTGCTCACCCACTGTGGAGTACATTAACCCAGACATACTTAAAAGACTGTGAAGAATGAGCAAAGGAAGACCATAATCTGTAACTGTAATCATCAGCACTTAACAGCTCTGGGAAATTTGGATTTCAGCTTTTGATTGGGTAACTGTGGGAGGATTATACCAAGCTGGCAATGTTAATAATAAACTAGAAAATGATTCCATAAAATTCAAGGCATTTATCTTAATTTTTTTTTTTTAAGATTTTATTTATTTATTTGACAGAGAGAGACACAGCGAGAGAGGGAACACAAGCAGGGGGAGTGTGAGAGGGAGAAGCAGGCTTCCCGCTGAGCAGGGAGCCTGATGCGGGGCTTGATCCCAGGACCTTGAGATCACGACCCAGCCAAAGGCAGATGCTCAACGACTGAGCCATCCAGGCGCCCCATCTTAATTTTTAAAAGATATAAATCCAGTGATGGGAAGTAACTTCAGTTCTTATAAAAGTACGGGAGGATTGCTTTTATTATGAAAATGTCAAACATTACATGAATGGATTATTTTTATTATGAGGAGTTTCAAATGTAAATTTTAAACATATATAATATATTGACATATAAAGCATATAAAAATTTAAAACATATATGTATATAAAAGTAGAGAGAATAATGAAACGAACCACCTTTACCCATCACTCAGATCCAACATTTATCAGAGTTTTGCCACTCTTGCTTCATCTGTACTTTTCATTATGGCTTACTGAAGTGTTATAAAGTACATTCCTGAGTGGTAATTTTCACTCCTCTACACTTCAGTGTGCATCTCTAAACAATATGGACATTGGTTCCGTGTTCATAATGCCCCTGACACATCCTATAAATAATTCCTTGATGTCCTATAATCTGTAGTACATTTTTAGGCCCATGTCAAACTTTTAAAAACTTCTGCTTTAGAGTAGTATTATTTACATATATTTTGTTTTATGCAAGACATAAACAACTAATTGTTTGTTGCTGTTTGGAATATTTAATTAGAAACTGAAGTTGTCTATCTGATATCAAACTAGAATAAAGAAAAAAAATCCCACATGTGTTTCTAAGAGGTCTAATTCTCACTGCAAATTAGAAATCAGTTATCTTGGGGAACCTGGGTGGCTCAGTCGGTTAAGCATCTTCCTTCAGCTCAGGTCATGATCCTGGGGTCCTGCTTCTTCCTCTCCCCCCCCGCTCCTGCTCTCTCTCGCTATCTCTCTCTCTCAAATAAATAAATAAAATCTTTGGGGAAAAAATCAGTTATCTTTCTACAGAATATCTTCCTCAATGTAAAAAAATTTTTTTCTTTGGACTTCATCCCTTTATTTTCATGTATTTTTAAATCCAATTACAATCCTCCTAAAATAATTGTCTGTCTACCACTGAATATACTATTTCTTAAGATAATGTTATATAATCGGATAAGGCATAAAGTTAAAAAATTGGGGGGGCACCTGGGTGGCTCAAGTCAGTTAAGCATCTGACTTCAGCTCAGGTCATAATCTCAGGGTCCTGGGATCAAGCCTTGCATCGGGCTCCCTGCTCAGTGGGGAATCTGCTTCTCCCTCTGCCTCTCCCCCTGCTTGTGTGCTCTTTCTCTCTCTGTCTCTGAAATAAATAAATAAGATCTTTAAAAAAATTTTTTTTAAATAAAATGTTCTTAAGCACTCTAGAATAACAGTATAATAGAGCAGAATCTCACTAACAGCAGTGTCCACATAACCTCAAAATATTTATGCCAACTTGCTTTATTAATTCTCCATAGGATCTGGTTGAAAATTTTGTGGTGGGCCACATTTTGAAAGACATGAAAATTATTATTAAAATGTATCTTAAAAAATATACCTTAATATGTGTTTTCTCTGAATATAAATAATCTTTATAAATGTAGAACATAAATTATATTAAAGTTATATTCTCTTTTTGGAAGTCTTGAGTTTTGCAGTATAGATTATCTGTAAGAGTTTCATTAACATCGGAAGATCAGAACATTTTGACTGTGGGTGTAAGCCATGGTATCAAAGTTTATTTTGTAGACAAGACACATGCTTTATATGCTTTTGTAAGAAGTGGAATCTTTAATAGCTTCAAATCTTAAGACCCATAATAAAGAGGAAAATAAGTGAAAAGTAGAAAGGGAGACAATTTTTAGTTTCCCTCCTTCCAAATATAAGAATATTTATTCTTTTCTAACAGTGTTGATGTGTATCAATAGTTTGTACTTTTACTTTTAGGTGCCTGATTATTCCAAATGTTTGCTTTATATATGCCTTTTAGGTGCCCCAATGTGAGTCTGCAAAAGCTACCGGAACAGTGGTTATGGAATGTTTTAGAGGAAATTAAATGCAGTGATCCTTCATCTAAACTCTGTGCTACAAGGCGCAGTGCTGGAATTCCTTTCTACATACAGGTACTAATCCGTGGGACATAGCTGTTTGTCTTTTGATAATTTGTTTTATTTGTCTTTTGACAATCCCCTTGACATGTGAGTAAGCATACTGCATAAGGGACAGTTCTGTCTTTTAAGTACTGTAGCATTTGTGGCTTTGTTGTATGTGTGGACGGTGTGTTCCCGTGACAGATCTGTTCTTGGAACAAACCCTCCACGAGGTCAGTCTTGTAATGTGAACAGAGGGTGGTATAGATTTCCGCCTGGGTATTAAGTAGGCAGACATCACTGTGGCACATTCACTGCTCACTTCGAGGAAGTGTACATGTTACCTTTTTCTTTTTGAATTAGAAAAAATAGTCTTCCTGTTACTTCAAGACCCTTAAGACTCTTCTCTGTAAGCAACCAGTAGTAACAGTTTCTTTTGAATCTTTCCATAAAATGTCTGTGCACAAAATAATTTTAATCTATTCTAATAGTAGCTAACATTTGTAAGTAGTTATTTCACATATATTATCTTATTTAATCCGTCCTCAAGCCCTATGAGATGCGTCCTGTGATCATCCATATATTGTAGATGTAGAAACTGAGGCTTAGGAAAGTCAAGTAACTTGCCAAAAGCCCCAGAGATTGTGTGAGCAGAGCTAAGACTTGAAGCTCAGACAGCCTGACTGAATGGGTATGTGTTTTTTTAATACAGAAGAAAGCATATTATACATACTGTTTTTCCCTTGCTTTTTTTCACTTAACATTATACCTTGAAGATCACCACATATCAGCACATCCAGATATTGCTAGTTGATAGGAAAATATTTTATTTCCACAGTGTTGAAATTAAGAGGCGGTCACCCTCATGAATGCAATGAATAAAAACCAGAGTCCTCACAATACTAAATCAGACCCCAATCTGGAAGGTCTTTATTTAATATTAGTAAGATATAGTCCAGGAATGGGGGTGGTCTAATAAAAGCAATGAAAATAAGTGAAATGACGTCTTTTTTTTAGTGCCCCTACCTGCATTTTTTCCTTCTTTCTTATTCCTTCCCCAAATTTCCAATGTCATCATTGTGTGATGACAGTGGGCACCACTTGCAGAGGTTGTTGATTTGATACAGAGATCATGGAGGTAGTTCTGCTGGATGGATTTTGGTGACCTTCAGAAATGAACTCTCTGATCCGACCCATTCCACATCAGTTTGGTTCATCTCCTGCCTGTAATTCATTCTGACCTAGCATGTTTTTGCCTCATTCATCTGTCTGAGGACAAATGTTAACATGATAGCAAGGTCTAGTTGCAGGTTTGTGCCGTGTGCTTATTGCACCTCTGGTTCCCATCCATTACTAAATATTGGTCATAGTGACAGAACAATGAGGACATGCACTTTCTTAGCCCATCCTTGGGAAGAGTGTCATAACTATGCCCACAGCTCTTGATGGAACAAAAGCCATGGTTCCAAGGAGACATTTCAGTAATTGCATATAACTTTCTTATTTATGTTAGTTGAGTAAAATCTAAATTATTAGAAAAATCTGCTCAGAGATATCCCATTCCTCATAGCATAACTTACCAATAAGTTATGTTCTCATGGAATCCTTTCCTTAGTGTTAACTATGGAGAAAAACTGCCCTACTTAGTAGTTTATGAACTTACCTTTTGTGCAGACAGATATGAAATTTTTTTGAGTGGTCATTAGAAAAATAGTATATATGTTTTTTGAGCATAAATACACTATGGTAAATTTTTCTTTTAAACTTACCTATTTTGGGTGTTCCTCTTTTATGGATTATAAAAGCTTCCGAAGAACTGAGTAGCTTGAAACTTGCATTCTTGGGAGCTAGTAGCTATGTACAAATGAAATAATCCCTGCTACTCCTAGTTCTACACAACCACTAATCTATTTTCTGTTTCTATAGATTTGCCTATTCTGGACATTTCATATAAATGGAATCATATAATGTGCAGCCTTCGTGTCTGGCTTCTTTCACTTAGCATGTTTCAAAATCCATCCATGTTGTAGCACATATCAGTACTTCATTCCTTTTTATTGCCTCAGGTAGTTTGATATCCTATTTTTATGTTTACTGTGTATTAGCAAAATATTAGACACCAAGTAAATGAGCAGCTCTTGAAAACCCAAATATAGGCTGGAGTTTGTAGTATTTTCTTTTGCTCCGTGGAGTTTCCAGTGCTACAATTTGATAGTCCTCCAGGTAGAGACTCTTCAGTAAAGAATTAAATAACTGATCAATCTCTAGGGAGTTTCCAAATCCTTGCTAGAAATTTAATCCACAGGTTTTTTGTTTTTTAAGTAGAGAGAATTTTCTTGTTGGTAAATTTGTTATAAAAACTGACTTGCTTATTGTATCTGAGACCTGCCACCTAGTTATGGTCCTAAAAGAGTTATCAACAAGAGCCATCTCTCAACCTCTTAGAATTCTATAGTTAACAAGCAAACCTGGAAATGACTAGAGGTTCCATGATATCACCATCACCAAATTTTTCAGATGAAGAATCCCAGGGATGGCGAGGTTAAGCTACTTGCCCAGGGCCACATGGCTTAATTAACTTACTTGATACCACATGTTTTTATAGGGGGATTTTGCATTTTGGGATTGATTCTGGGAAGTAGCAAATAGGTATATGTAAAATCAGAGCCCCATTGATTTTTGCCTTGTTTTTCTGTAGGCGCTATTGGCATCTGAACCTAAGAAAGGCAAAATGGATTTGTTGAAAATAACAATGAAAGAGTTAATCACATTGGCTGGGCCTACAGATGACTCACAGAGCACAGTCTCCAAGGTAATAATGGAAATATACAAAGCCTGCTAGGAAGGCAGTGATTTTAAATCTTTGCTGTACCAAAAAGATACGGAATTCTTGAAAATAGGGCAGGTATTTGAAGCTTGATCTGGATATTTTGTTTGTTTTGTTTTGTTGGCCTTTCCTGTCCGTAAAATAAATCATTGCTTTAGTTGATATATATTAACCAAAATGAACTATTTTTAAACTCTTGTGAAAACATCCAATTTAGATGTTTTATAATACTGCTCTTGAATCTAAAATTTTTTAAATGAATGTGCAATCACTTTAAAATTTCACATGTGCTTCTTTGAGTTGATACACATTTTGTAATTCAGTAGCTGATCTTTCCCTAAAATGAAGTGTCTAACTTTTGGTATATTCATTTTTTAATTTTAGCTAATATTTAGTCTCTTTTAGTCACTGCTGCACCTGGGTTAAGTGCGTGAGTGTATGTGTGTGTGTGTGTGCGTGTGTGTGTGTGTATGAGTGAGAAGTTGGGATAAGTAATCCTCGTAGCTCCACTCCACTCCATAATAGCAAATACCTTCAAGAACATCTTGTCTAGGCTTTCTCAGTAAATGCTTTATAGTAAGACTTTCCTGCCCAACTGTAGGACTCCCAGGCTAGGTCAGGGAACAGAAGAGCTGATGCGTCAATCAAGTACCATACAAACGTACATGATTTTATTTCAGAGTCTGTGGGAGGTGTCAAAGGGGAGCCCATGGGCCAGAGTGTGACTAGTGGAAAAAGATGGGGTTTATTAGCATATGGCACTTTCTGGCTTGTGACTATAATATGTGAAGTTTCCTTATTTATCTCAAACTTTTAAAGTGTCACTAATCACCTTTCAGAAATGATCGGTTTTAGATTTTATTCCAGCAAAATGTGAAAAATATAATTTGGTTTCATTTTCCTAGACTCTTACTTAAAGTGCTATTTTTTATGAGAACATCTAAAAATAATGGAGTTTGATTTTAGGGTGTTGGATAATTATTGTCCTACTCTGCTTCAAGATCATTCATGGCATTTTAGTGATAATTTTTATTAAATTGGTAAAACTTAAAATTTTGTCTCTGACCAGTCTTCTAGGCATTAGTTGATAATTTGTTTTCCTTCTCCCCTTTTGTGGTATATTTCTTATTATTTTTATTAGGTATCTGTGAAACATTTCAGCATATAAAAATGTACAGTGAACGATGAGCATCTATGAAACCAATTCCAACCTGAAGAAGTAAAACATTGCTGATAGAATTATATGCACTGTGGGCTCCTTGGCATCCTGTGCCCCTTTTTTCCCCCTCAGCTATAATCACTAATCCAAGTTTTTCTGTGCACGTTTTTCATTATGACTTTTTTTTGAAAACATAAATGGTATTATCCATACATCTTTTTATAGTTTGGGTGTTTACAATAAACATTATTTTCAAGGTGAGTGAGGTTAAGTTTTTTTTTAAGATTTATTTATTTATCTGTTTATGTATTTATTAATTTATTTATTTTAGAGAGTGTGAGCAGGGAGAGGGACATGGGGGAGGGAGAGGGAAAGGGAGAGAGAATCTGAGGCCGACTCTGTGCTGAGCATGGAGCCTGTTGCAGGGCTCGATCCCACGACCACAGATCATGACCTGAGCCAAAACCAAAAGTCAGACATTTGACTGAGCCACCCAGGTGCCCCAAGTTCATTGTAATTTCTGAATGGTGTTTCATTGTACATGGTTTCTGCCTTTCTGCTTCATGTGAAATGGCACTTCCCAGTTTTATTTCACATTTCTCTGATACCTGGCTAGCTTTAACATTTTTTCATGTTTCATTTTTAGTCTTCTGGATTACTTCTGTGAATTGCCCATTTAAAGACTTTTTAGCTGCCTTTAACTTGGTTGTCTTTGTCTCGTGGGAGTTGGGGTTTTGGCTGTTTTAAAATGATTTTCCTGGGGCACCTGGGTGGCGCAGTCGGTTAAGCATCTGCCTTCGGCTCAGGTCATGATTTCAGGGTCCTAAGATCAAGCCCTGCATTGGGCTCACTGCTCAGGGGGGCATCTGCTTCTCCATCTCCCTCTGCACCCCCACCCCCTGCTCCTGCTCTGTCTCTCAAATAAATAAATTTTAAAAATCTTTAAAAAAATGATTTTCCTGATAACAATATTCCTTTTTGGTTATTTGAGTTACACAT
Organism: Halichoerus grypus; assembly: GCF_964656455.1. NCBI lineage: Eukaryota > Metazoa > Chordata > Mammalia > Carnivora > Phocidae > Halichoerus > Halichoerus grypus. The sequence continues at coordinate 74,533,544 of NC_135721.1, forward strand.
ACCTTCTCCCAATCTATAGTTTCTCCTTTCACTTTGGTTTTGCATGGAAGTTTTAAATTTTAATCAAGTGGAGTATGTCAGCTTTTTTTTTATGGTTTGTGCATTTGGATCTTGTTTAAAATACCCCAAGGTCAGAACGATATTTTATATTTTCTTTTCAAAGTTTTAGAGTTTTACTTCTTACATTTCTGTCTTTACACCACCTGTAATTTGTGTGTAAAATAAGACAAAAATATTATTTTCCATTTGGATAATGAATATACAAGCATTTTTGATATAGGATATCCTTTCCCCTTGATTTATAACACCCTTCTATCTTTCATGTACTGTTTTTTTTAATATGCGTATCTGTTTGTGTGCTCTATTTTATTGGTCTGTTAGTCTATCCCTGAGCCAAAGTCACTGTTTTAATTACTATCTTTTTAATAAGTTTTGGTATCTGGTAGGGTGAATCTCCCTTTTTTTCCTTTGGAATTATCTTGGCTATATTTATTCATTGCATTTCCATGTAAGTTACAGAATCAGCTTGTTAAGTTCAACAAAACTCCTTTTTGAATTTTGGTTGGAATTTAAATTTATTGATTTGGGAAAAATGACTTTGCGCTGAATATAAGCACAACAATAACCAAAAAAATTAATTGCATTTATACACACCAGCAACATACAGTATAATCTTTAAAATACCATTTACAATAGCTAGAAAAACTATAAAATATGTAGAATTAAATTTCACAAAAGATCTATAGGACTTTTATAGAAAATTATTTTTAAAAATAATGAAAGACATACAAGAAGATCTGAATAAATGGAGAAAAAAGCCATGCTCATGGACTGGAAGATTCAATATAAAAAAAGAAGTCATGTCAACAATTGCTATACTACAAGTAATGACTTACATGTGAATTCTTTTGGATTTTCTTTATGGATAATCATATCCTCAGTGAATAATGCTAAATATGTTTTACCTTTCTAATTCTTATTCATAGAACATTTTTCTTATTCTGCTGGCTGGAACTTGTAGTATGGTTTGTATAGAAATGGAGATAGCAGGTGGCCTTGTGTTGTTTCTGATATTTGCTGTAGGTTTGAATCTATCTTATATCTCATTGAGGAAATCAAATTTTATTGAATGCTTTCAAGTGTCTTTTGAGATGTTTCTTTTTAGAATTTGCAAATATGACTATATTGATTTTTCATACAGTACCATCTTTGCATACAGACCAAAGCCACAACTTTGACATGTTGAAATTTTTTTTACACATTGCTAGATTCACTGAAAAGTTTTTTAAAAACATTTTTTACATATTTTCCCTGGATTCATAAGTGAGATTGGCCTGTGGTTTTCCTTTTTCATGCTGTACCTTGTCCTTATTTTTTATGTAAAATTTTTATTGAATTGTAACACTACAAAGACATATATAAATCATGTGTGCACCACAGTAAAGTTTCACGAGGTGAACACACTTGTGTGTAGCAAGAGAAAGAACATTTTAGTACCTGAAAGCCTCCTCATGCTTCCTTCTCATCAGTACCTTTTCCCTAAGGGTAACCACTAGCCTAACTTTAACACCTTAGTTTTAGTTTTACCTGTTTTTTAAAAAATTTTAAATAAATGAAACCATACATTATATACTCTTTTGATGTGGTTTATTTTGACCAATGTTATGTTTATGGTATCCATCCAAATTGTGATTTATTTATTTTCATTGCTATATAATATTACATAACTTTTTCATTCTTCTGTTGATGAACATTAGGGTAGTTTTTTAATTTGGGTTATTAAGAATAGTACTTTTACAAACATTCTGGTACATGCCTAATGGTGAACATATATGTACATTTCTTTTCAGTAAATACCTAGGAGTGGTTATTGGGTATGTTGTATATTAGGCTTTAGTAGATTTTACCGTTTTCCCAAAGTAGTTGTCCTTACCTTATATTTATAGCCAGGCTATGCTAAACTGATAAAATAAATTTGGAAGTCTTTTCTTCTCTAAATAGTTTATGTAAATTGGGATTATCTATTCTTTGAATATTTGGTAGCATTCATACATAAAATCATGTGCGTCTATTTTTTTGGTAATTGTTGTAGTTATTAGGTTGGGCTTGTTTTTTTTTGTTTTGTTTTTGGTCTCTGGGTAGGATTTTTATCTATTGATTTCCTTTATGTAATGCTAACATCTATCTAGCTTTTTAATTTCTCTTTGAATTTGTTTTGATAAATTCTATTTCCTGGGAAATTGTTCATTTTTACTTAATTTTTCAAATTGATTAGAGTAGTGTTGTTCATAGTAGTATTTTTGCTTTATTTTCTGATGTATCTGTAGTAATGTCATACTCATGATACTGCTTATTTTCTTCTCTCTTTTCTTGGTTAGTCAGAGGTTTGTTTCTATTTCAAAGTATCAACCCTGGGTTTTGTTAATGGTCTTGTTTATGTCATTGCTTTTTTCAAATTTTCTGCTCTTTTAAATTTTCTTTCTCTGTTTTGAATTTATTGTTCTTTCTCTGTTGTCTTAATTGGACACTTAGCATATCTTTTTAGTCTTTTTTTAAATAGAAGCATGTAAGGCATGCATTTCTTTTAAGTTCTACTTATAGTGCATCTCACAAATGTTGGTGTGTAGCATCTTGGTTGTTATTCAGCTCTAAATATTAAAAAAAATTTTTCTTTGACCAGTGTTTTTAAAAAGTATCAGTTTTAAACATATTTAAAGAAATCAGTTTCTAACTTAATTCCACTGTAATCAGAGCATAGTCTGTAAGATTTTAATTATTCGGTATTTGTTGAGATTTTATTTGTGGCTAGGTTTGAAGTCATTTTTATTTTTTTATTTTTTTTATTTTTTTATTTTTTTTAAAGATTTTATTTATTTATTTGACAGAGAGAGACATAGTGAGAGCAGGAACACAAGCAGGGGGAGTGGGAGAGGGAGAAGCAGGCTTCCCGCGGAGCAGGGAGCCCGATGTGGGACTTGATCCCAGGACCCCGGAATCATGACCTGAGCCGAAGGCAGACGCTTAACGACTGAGCCACCCAGGCGCCCTGAAGTCATTTTTAAAAATAAATGTTTCATGTGTACTCGAAAAGAACACGTTGTCTCTACTTGTTAGGTGCAGGATTCTGCTTATGTCCATTGGATCAAGCTTTTTTTATTGCATTGTTCAAATCTTACTTTAAATTAAATTGATTTATCAGATAATAGTTATTTTATTAAAATCTGCTCTTTCATTTGTGGATTGTCTATTCTTGTAATTCAGTAATTTTTTTTTTTTTATTTTGTGATTAACTACAAGATCTGTACAAATTTAGAATTACCATGGTATTCAACCCACAACTAATTTTCAGATTTTTATTCTAGGTTCATGCTTTAAATATCCTTAGAGCCTTGTTCAGAGATACACGTCTGGGAGAAAATATTATTCCGTATGTTGCTGACGGAGCTAAAGCTGCAATTCTAGGCTTTACATCACCAGTCTGGGCAGTAAGTGCTTTTGCCATTTTTATTCATTGACTTAATTATACATCTGAGTAGGTTTTAATAAACTACTTTTTATCTTTTTTTGTTGGCTTTTTAGCCATACCTCTTTGTTTTCTTATTTAAGTGATTGCTTTAGAGGTTTTAGCATATATCTTTAGCATCACAGTCAACCCTCAAGTGGTATTGTATCTCTTCAGTTGAAGTATAAGACTTTATAAGAACCTAACAATATATACTTCCATTTCTCACCTCCCAATTTTTGTGCTTTTTTTTTTTTTTAAAGATTTTATTTACTTATCTGAGAGAGAGAGGGAGATCACAAGCAGGCGGGAGGGGTAGAGGGAGAAGCAGACTCCCCACTGAGCAGGGAGTCTGGGACTTGATCCCAAGAACCCAGCCGAAGGCAGATGTTTAACGACTGAGCCACCCAGGCGCCCCAATCTTTGTGCTTTTATTACACATTTTACTTTTATGTGCATTATAAACCCATACTACATTGTTACTATTTTTGTTTAAACTGTCATTTATTTCTTTTTTAAAATTTACCATTTTAACCATTTGAAAATGTATAGTTCAAGGGCATGAAGTACATTTGCAGTGTTGTGCGGTCATCCCCGCTATCCGTTTTCAGAGCTTTTTCATCATTCTAAACATGAGCTCTGTATCTGTTGAGCAGTCACTCCTCCTCTCTCTCTTCCCTCTGCCCATGGTAACCTCTGTTCTACTTTCCAGACTCTATGAATTTGCCTATTGTAGGTACCTCATAAGTGAAATCATAGGATGTTAGGCTTTTTGTATCTGATTATTTCACTTAACATAGTGTTTTCAAGATAGTGTGTGTCATAATTCCATTCCTTTTTAAGGCTGAATGATACTCCATTGTGCTTATGTTTGACATTCTGTTTACCCATTCATCTGTTGATAGGCATTTAGATTGTTTCTTTTTGGCTACTGTGAATAATGCTGTAACGAACATTGTTATACAGTTACTGAGTTTCTGATTTCAATTCTTTTGTGTATATCATATGGTAATTCTATGTTTAACACCTTGAGAAACGGCTAAACTGTATTCCGCAGTGGCAGTGCCATTTTATACTTTTATCAGCAATGCACAAGAGTTCCATTTTCCTTACATCCTTGCCAACACTTATTTTCTCTTCTGTTTTTTTTGTTTTTTGTTTTTTGATGATAATAGCCATCCTAATGGGTGTGAAGTAGTATCTCATTCTGGCTTTGATTTGCATTTCCCTGCTGGTCAATGATGTTGAGCTAGAAGCAGAACAACTCTTAGTATTTTTTTTTTTTTTTTAAAGGTTTTATTTATTTATTTGACAGAGAGAGACACAGTGAGAGCAGGATCACAAGCAGGGGGAGAGGGAGAGGGAGAAACAGGCTTCCCGCTGAGCAGGGAGCCTGACGCGGGGCTCGATCCCAGGACCCTGGGATCATGACCCGAGCCGAAGGCAGACGCCTAACGACTGAGCCACCCAGGCGCCCCTAACTCTTAGTATTTTAATATGTCTTTCTTTCGGATGCTGTGGGCTCTGGGTATCAGAGTGTCGAGTAAGTGCTGTAAATACACTGTCACGAGGTTAAAAAAAAAAAAAAAAAAACAGAGGTGCCTGGGTGGCTCAGTTGGTTAAGCATCTGCCTTTGGCTCAGGTCATGATCCTAGGGTCCTGGGATCGAGTCCCACATCAGGCTCCCTGCTCAGTGGGGAGTCTGCTTCTCCCTCTGCCTCTCCCCTCCCACCTGCCCCCACTTGTGCTCTGTCTCACCCACTCTCTAAAATAAATAAATAAAATCTTAAAAAAAAAAGATAAAAAACCAAGTTAAAAAACCCAAAGTATTAAAATGGAGGAGGTTAAATATTGAGTCACCTTTTTTTTTTTTTGGCAATATGATCACTGTCCAGAAACTTTTGGACTCAGAACACTAAAGATAGTGGACAGTACCCAGGATAGTACTTGTTGGATTTAAGAAGGTCACCTTTCATGATTCTTGGGAGAAGCACCATGATTTTATTGTTTTCCTTCCAGAATAAAGGAGACTAACCTGTGGCTTGTGAGTGCTTGACATGTGGTTTAAAGAAAAAAAAAAAAAAAGACTGGCAAAGGGAGAGGAGGAAAGAAGCTAGACTTAATACATTGCCTGCAGAATGGAGAATTTGCTAGAAAGGCAGGCGTTCCAGTCAGTGATCTGCACAAACCATTTTATAACTCTATGATAAGCCTCTAATTGAGGGTCGATATATGGTAGTATAGCTAAAGGCACAGACTCCCAATGTAAAGAGGAATCCTCAAGGTTGCCAACTTCTGCCTGGAAAATTGTGCATCTTCCTGTAAGAAAGACAAATGTCTAAAATCCTGTCTAGGAGCATTGCCTAACTACTCCCGAGGACACAGTGTTTACCTTCTGCATTTACAGGAAGCAGAGCAATACCTGTGTACCTTTGGTAGAGTCATAGAGGTAGGAATGTGGCTTGACCATCCGGAAAACTAGAGATCATAAAACTGATTGCCAGAAATATCAATATTGTTTTCTTTAAGTCATAAATTCAAGATGAACAAAGAAATGCTTTCAGAGAATGAAACCTGGTGACTTTTCCAACATTTTAGCAAAACTGAAAGTATCAAAAATGAGTGGCCTCATTTTTTAAAAAAATCTTTTTGAGACCTTTTAAAACAGTAACACGTATACTGCAGAAATTTTGAAAATAAAGAAAAGCATAAAAAGAAAAGTGAAAGTCACCTGTTTAACTACCATATAGATATAATCATTATTAGTATTCTGATGTATTTTCTGCCTTTCTTTTAATGTGGGTTCTGTATGTGTGTAGTACTCAGATACACACATATATCCACAAAAGACTGCATAAATATATATAAGTGCTCATGTGTAGTTTTATTTTCGGGAATCTTCCGTATTAACACTGGTTTTGAAGGAATCTTTTTGGTTCTTTTCAGTTTGCTGTACTAGAGGAAATAAACATCATAGCTCTAATGATCAATCCTATGACTTTAATATATTGATTGTTATGTTTTTTTCCTTATAAAAACTTAATCTGAGATATGCCAAAATTATAAATCAGCATAATCAGTGAATATGAAGAGGGCTTCATTTTATTTTTTATTTATTTTTTTTTTTTTTTAAGATTTTATTTATTTGAGAGAGAGAGAGAGCACAAGAGGGGGGAGCGGGAGAGGGAGAAGCAGACTCCCCGCTGAGCAGGGAGCCCGATGCGGGACTTGATCCCGGGACTCCAGGATCATGACCTGAGCCGAAGGCGGTTGCTTAACCAACTGAGCCACCCAGGCGCCCAAGAGGGCTTCATTTTAAAACAATTAAAATTTATGGGGTGCCTGGGTGGCTCAGTCATTAAGCATGTGCCTTCGGCTCAGGTCATGATCCCAGGGTCCTGGGATGGAGCCCCACATCGGGCTCCCTGCTCAGCGGGAAGCCTGCTTCTCCCTCTCCCACTCTCCCTGCTTGTGTTCCCTCTCTTGCTGTCTCTCTATCAAATAAATAAATAAAATCTTAAAAAAAAACAACTAAAATTTACAACAGTTTAAAGTAGCTTACCACAGGATTCTCTGTTGAGGTCATTTTAAGAGTGATTTTTCCTGAACACATGTGAAGTGTGGTTTAATTTACAGAAACCTAATTTGTGTACATCTTCTCAGGAATGGATCTTGTGCCTAAAGGTCACACATCTGTACTTTTTTTTTTTTTTTAAGATTTTATTTATTTATTTGACAGAGAGAGACACAGTGAGAGAGGGAACACAAGCAGGGGGAGTGGGAGAGGGAGAAGCCGGCTTCCCGCGGAGCAGGGAGCCTGATGCGGGGCTCGATCCCAGGGCCCTGGGACCATGACCTGAGCCAAAGGCAGACGCTTAACCGACTGAGCCACCCAGGCGCCCCATTACATCTGTACTTCTGACTTAACTGTTTTTCCATGCTGGAGAGGAAAAAAAAAACAGACAAATAAAATTAACTTAATTTTAATTTTGCAGTAAAGGAACATTTTTCCAACAAGCATCCATGTATAATTTTATTTGTTTCCTCAGTCTTTTGTATTGAGACCATATAAGTTTTTCAGTCTTTGCCACCTGTTGGACATTTTTAAAATATAGGGGTAAGGTATTGTTGTAAACATATTAGGCATTAGGAACACCTATTGTGTTGCAGATGTTATATTAAACACTAGAAATACATGGGTAAATAAGACATAATCATAATAATGGCTGTCTTGTTGAAGATTTTCTGTGTGCCTGGCATCATTTATTTTGATAATTTCAGTTAATGCTCAGAACAGCCTTGTAAAGTAGATTCTATTATTATAATCCTCATTTACAGATAAGGAAGACAAGGCTCAGAGAGGCAAAATAACTTTGTCTAAGGACATACAGCTATTATCTGTCTGACTCCAGAATGAATTTATTATAGGGGAAAGTTTTTGGTGTTATAGGAATACAGAGAAGGTGTGTTTTACCTACCTTGTAGGGTTTTGGCCCTGTTCCTTAGGAAACAGAGCTGGAAGTATAATCTGGGTGCTAAAGTGTTATTGAATGTTACAAACCCACAGCAGCAAGAATGAAGGAAAAAAGAGAAGAGGTGAGACAAAGAAAGAGGAAAGGCATTACTGAACAGGTCTTGACCTTGCAGGAAAACTGAGCTAGTTGTCTGGTCATGTGATAGATCTAGCCAGGCCATGTGAAACTACCACCTCTTGGAACGGTCCCATATCCTTTCTCTTACTGTCAGAGGTTAACACTTGGGGCATTAACACAACTTGGGCAGGGGTTGATACAACTCTTGGGCAGCTTCGAGAGAAGGCAGTTCCCATGTCCTGTGATGTAGCATCTCATCTGGGTCTGGAAATGGCTGGATGAGCCACAGCCTCCATGGGTATAGTTGGGACAGACCTGGGGTTTTAAACTATGGCTCCTACTGCTGTAGAAAAACCCTTCATGACAGAGTTTCTCAGTAGGGGAGTGATGGCATCTGATCAATGTAGTTAAAAAATGGAGACTCAATTGTAAGGTGGCAAGACTTACAGGGAAGGAGGAAGACTAATCAGGAAGCTATTGTAGTAGTTCTACCAAGAGATGATGATGGCTCAGAATGGAAAAATATTTGTAAAAATGGTGACATGTGATGATCTTTGATATGTATTTTAGAGATGAAGCTAGTTAAGTTAAAGAGACTGAGTGGCTCAGTCAGTTAAATGTCTGCCTTGGGCTCAGGTCATGATCCCAGAGTCCTGGGATTGAGCACCAGATTGGGCTCCCTGCTTAGCGTGGAGTCTGCTTCTCCCTCTCCCTCTGCCCCTGCCCCCCACTCATGCTCTCTCTCTCAAATAAATAAATAAAATCTTTAAAAAAAATTTAGGTAAGGGTAATTTACAGGTATATATATGGGAACCAAGACATTTCTGGGCAGTCCCCTTTTTCTTGTTCAGTGACTGGAAAACCTGATCTTTCCTTGCATCCTCATTGCAGGGCAGCTAACTTATCTTCCCAGCTTGCCCAGAAACTCCACTGAGTATGCCATTTTAACATCCTACTAAGACCCACACTGGGCTTATATTTCTATCTGGTATATCCTTCTTGCTTCCCTCAGGCCAGCTCTGGTCTACAATATGCAGTGGGTTTCAGAGGAGGAAAAGGAACCTTTCAGATATTCCCAGTAGCACTGCCATACTCTGTGCTGTGTTGGCCCCAGCATGCCCAGGGTCTCTGATAGCTGTGAGTTTGCCACAAGGGTGCCAGGCTGAAGGCTGGGTGGTGCTTAAATCTAGCTATGCTCTACTCATTACACTACATGCCTTGGCATGGAGCTTTACTCACAGGAAAGGTACTTTTGAAAAAACTCATGCATAGGTGGGGTATGGGCTGGTGGACGCTCTGTCTCTTTGTCTCACTATTTTGGAAGGAGGTCACCATGAACTCCAGAACGTGGCTGGCCCTCCCCTTGATCATAGGCCCAGAAATCCCAGTAAAGCTCTGCTGGATTACGGATGAGGGACTTAGGACCTAAAGTTTTAAGTGTCTTTTTCAAGGTCACATCGCTAAGAAGTGATGAAAGGCAAATTAGAATCCAAATCTCATTTAATTGTTTCAGAAAGTATTTCTTTCTACTGTAAACTGGCACCATGTACACTAGACAAAATATTTTCTATTACACACAGATCCCATTCTGAGGGATGTGACCATCTATTAAGGGTGAAGGTGTATGGTGTATAAATGACTATACCACATAGTGATTGCAGATGGGAGGCTCTGCATTTATATTTTAAAACTATTTGTCAAGGGAGCATTTATGTTATATAAGAAAAGCCATACATACATAAGAAAAATGTATTATCTACACATATACATATATACATGCATACACACTTTTACACACACACACACACACACACACACACACACACACACACACTGCTTCATGAAACCTAATTTTCTTTTCCTTTACCAAATCTTTCTATATTTTACACAGGTCTATATGGTTAGCTTTTTCATGCTAGAAAGGAAAGAAAAAGTATATGTACTTAGTGAATAGAAGGGAAAAATTGATAGCAGTTGTAGCTGAATATCAAGTCCTTATCACCCATATGTTGGGGGCTTGATGGAGGAGGTAAGAAAACAGGAAGGTTTTCTGGTATTTTCCTTATGATAAGGATTAATTATAGCCAAAGTTATTTGGCAGCCGTTCTATTCTGTCCATTTTTAACTTTACTACTACTCTTTTCTATTGTTATTCTCCTTTTTACTAGTATTCTCCTTGATCCATCCTTCCCAAATAGGACATGTTTTTGTTGTCGTTACTGTGATGAGTTTTTCAAAATATACTAGCGCTGATAATGACCTTTTTCATTACCCACATTGATATGATATCAGTGATTCATATTAGCATTTACTATCAGTGATTTAGGAGTTGGTAATGCAGTTTGTCAGTCAGCCTCTCTCTCAATTGTATTTCTACATAATTTCCTTTCTTAATTAGCTTTATAGTGGATAGGGACAGAAAATATGGATGAAATATTAGAAAATAAAAAGGAGTACCTTAACCAGATGTCCTGGAACCATTTATACTATTGCAGCGAAACATAGGGACTCTCTCCTATCTTAAGTAACAGGTAGCATCTTCCATGCTAGTTATTTACTCTATATTTACATTAATGTTTTTAATGTTATGCTATATAACTTCTACACATTTAAAATATCAAGTATATATTTCAACATATGAAAAGCAATATAATACACCATATGAATAGACTAAAGGACAAAACCACATGATCACCTAAGCAGACGCAGAAATCCAAACACCATTTCATGTTGTAAATGCTCAATAAACTAGGAATGGAAGGGGACTTTCTCAACCTGACAAAGGGTATCAATGGAAAACCTGTAGTTCATAACATACTAACGGTGAGAGACTGAAAGCTTTCCTACTAAGATCAGGAATAGGACAAGGATATCAACTCTTGCCGTATCTATTCAACATTGTAGGTAGGTCAATTAGGCAAGAATAAGAAATAAAAATCAAAGAACCATGAGAGACGATGGACTCTGAAAAACCAACTGAGGGTTCTAGAGGGGAGGGGGTTGGGAGGATGGCTTAGCCTGGTGATGGGTATTGAGCAGGGCACGTTCTGCATGGAGCACTGGGTGTTATGCACAAACAATGAATCATGGAACACTATATCTAAAACTAATGATGTAATGTATGGGGATTAACATAACAATAAAAATTTAAAAAAATAAATAAATAAATAAAATTAAAAAAGAAATAAAAATCAACCAAATTGGAAAGGAAGATGCAAAGCTTATCTATTTTTCAATGGCAGTCTCCTTATAGAAAATCTTGAGGAACACACACTCACACACATACAAGACCATTAAATAATTAATTAATCATTAACAAACAAGTTCATCAAGGTCGTAGGATATGATTAATATATAAAAATCAATTGTATTTTTATACACTAGCAATGAACAATCCACAAGTGAAATTAAGAAAACAATTCCATTTATAATAGCATCAAAAGGAATAAAATACTTAGGAATACATTTAACAAAAGAAATGTAAGACTTGTATGCTGAAAATTACAAAATATTTTTGAAAGGAATTGAAGAACGCTTAAATAAGTGGAAAGATACTTCATGTTCATGGACTGGAAGACTTCATTAATACTGTTAAGATGGCAGTACTCCCCAAATTGATCTACAGATTCAATATAGTGTCTATTAAAATCCCATCTGAATTTTTTGCAGAAATTGACAAAGTGATTATAAAATTCAGATGAAAATGCAAGGGACTCAGACTAGCCAAAACAATCTTGAAAAAAAAAAGAGGATTCACATGCTCAGGTTTCAGAACTTGCAACAAAGGCAACAGTAATCAAGATAGCATGGTACTGGCATTAGGATAGACATTTATAAATCAATGGAACAGAATTAAGTGTCCAGAAATAAAACCTAACATTTAGTAAAAAAAGACAATTCAGCGGGGGAAAGAATAGTCTGTTCAGCAAATGGTACAGGGACAACTGGATATGCTACATGCAGAAGACTCAGTTTGCTTCCTGTCTTACACCATATTAAAAAATTAACTCAAAATGGATCAGACTTCTAAATGTAAAAGCTAAAATGGTGAAACTTTTAGGAGAAGATATTAACTGTCAATCTTTGTGACCTTGGATTAGGTAACAGTTTCTTAGATATGACACCTAGAGCACAAGCAGCAAAAGAAAAATGATGAATTAGACTTGATCAACATTTAAAATGTCTGTGTTTCAAAGGATACCATCAAGAAAATGAAAATACAACTGATAGAATGGGGGAAATATTTGCAAATCATGTATCTGATATTTGGCTTCTGTATAAAATATATAAAGAACTCTTTTTTTTTTTTTTTTTTTTTAAGTAGTCTCCATGCTGGGGGCTTGAACTCAGGAGCCTGAGATCAAGACCTGAGCTGATGAGATCAAGAGTTGGATGCCCAACCAACTAAGCCACCCAGATGCCCCAGAATATATAAAGAATACTTAAAACTCAGAAAAATTATGGCAACCCGGTTAAAAAATAGACAAAGAACTTGAAATTATTTCTCCAGGAAAGATACGTGAATGTACAATAAGCACATGAAAAAATGCTTAACGTCATTAATCAGTAGGGAAATGCAAATCAAAACCATAATGAGATACCGTTTCACATCCATTTAGAATAGTTATAATCAAAAAGATGGACAATAACAATTATTGGGCAGCGTTTAGAGAATTGGTGAAATCGGAACCCTCATACATTGCTGGTGCAAATGTAAAATGGTACCACCACTTTGGCAGGTCCTCGAAAGGTTAATGTACAATTACTGTTACCAGTGGGAGAGTCTGCATTGTGTGAATGGAGGTCTTGGTTCTTGGATTCCCCATGAAAGATTTGCGTGAGGATCCACACTCGAATCAAGACAGCCAGAAGGAAAGTAGCAGGCACAAAGCAGTTTATCAAGGACAATTACACTCTCAAGGTGGGCAAGTGGGCAGGCCCAGAGGTGGCAACTGTACCGGAGTTAGGGGTATCTTTTCTTTTTATGTTTGCATAGGTTGTGGGTCATAACTAGGGCAGTCTTCGACTTAGGTTGTTTCTAATCATCTAAGGGACTCCTACTGGTTGGGAGGCGGAGTTTTTGACCCTGCAAGGTTCTTGCCAGAACTGTCATGGCCATCTTCTGCCATGGGGGTAAGTCAGGGGTGGGTTGAAGAAACCACAATGTGAATATATTATAATGAAGCTATAGGTTACCCTGGGGGCAGAGATTGAAGAGGAGAGTGCATGTTCTGTACCTGTGACTCTTGGTCTGTCAGTGTTGGAAGCCATGAGGCCAGGATGGTAAAAGCCACGAAGTCAGGATGTCGTGCCCCAAGCTTCTAATGTGTCACCTATTTATCACCACCTTTGCCTCCAGCTCATGTCTGACTGTTTACTCTATCATTACCATATGACCCAGCAATACCATTTCTACCTATATGCCCAAAAGAAATGACACATTCACACAAAAACTTGTGAGTGTTCATAGCATCATTATCCATACTAGCCCCCAAATGGGAATAACCCAGATGTCCATCAAATGATGAGTAGATTTAAAAAATGTGGTATATCCATGCAATGGCATATTATTTGGCCATGAAAAGGAATGTCATACTGATACATGCTACAACATGGGTGAACCTTGAGAACAGCTAAGTGAAGAAAACCAGACAAAAAAGGCTGCATATTGCATGATCCCACAAATATGAAATGTCCAGAATAGGCAAGTCCATAGAGACAGAAAGTAGATTGGTGCTTGCCTAGTGGGGGAGGATGCGTAATGACTAGTAATGTGTATAGGGTTTCATTTTGGAGTGATGAAAATATTGTGGCATTAGGTAGTGGTGGTAGTTTCCTACTTTGTGAATATAGTAAAAACCACTGAATAGTACCCTTTAACATGGCAAATTTTATGGTATGTGAATTTTATCTCAAGAAAAGGAAAATTAATTTTCTTTAATGTCTTAAAAGATCATTATTTGGTGACCTTTGGGGGCTGCTGTGGCATTAACTCATTATTCTGCAAGCTGGTAAATTTATGGAAATGATTCTGTAGTAATCCAGTAACAGGGTAACCAAAGAGTGGATGAGGGAAAACTTTACTTTCTGAAAATTGTAACTAATTAATGGTAGAATATCACCATGTTGCTACACCTACTAGAATAGGCAATGATGATTCTTGGCAGCTAATGAGGGAATGTGATACTGAATGGATCAGACTACTACTATTGGAACCCTCAGATCTATCTTAATATTACTGAAAGACTGTCTCCTGCCTCCAGCTTATTGAATCAGACAAGGGATTTTCTCCCTGGGGGTTCCCATTCACTTCGTCTCCCGGAACTCCTATTTTAGCTTGACTGCATCTGGCAGCCTTTGTTAGAAAGTTTGGTTTAGGGCAGGATGGGATTTGTGCTTCTATTTTTCTTTTTTGTTTTTTTGTGTGATTCCTGAGAGGAGACAGGTTTTATATGACTTTACCAAGTCATCTTAAACCCAAGAGTCTTTGGGCACTAAGTCAATAGACCAGGTGAGAGATAATCAAGATCTGAGCTAGGGCAGAGGCCATGTTGATAGTGTAACAGGACAGATTGATTTGTTGCCTGGGGATATTAGTCAGGGCATATAGTAGGGGCTTCATTAATGTTTGTTGACTGTGGAATGAACATAAGTGAATTTGTCCAATTTTAGGGTTTCATTGCAATATTGGTATGAATTATGCCACTTTGGTATGAATTGTAGTCCACTCCTAGAGTTACCATGCATGAATTGAGTCAGTCTTGGACTTCTGGAGGAGAGGTTGCAAACTGGTGGCTGATAGGTCAAATCTAGCCTGCAGCTGTGTTTTATTTGGCCTCCTTGATGTTTTGTTTTGTTTTTTTCCTTTAATTTATTGCCAACATTTCAAAATAGTAAGATTTCACATAAAAACTGGGTTTTCTGGCTTCTCTCGAGAAGGCAGATCTGGCAACACTGGGCTTACCTTCCCTCGTGCAACTCAGCTGAAGCTGAATAGTGACTGCATTAGACCCAGGCCTGCGCTGCCCCCGCACTCACTGCCCCCTGTGGGCATTTGAGTTTGTGACCCGTGCTGCAGTGGTTTCAGGTGGCTGTTCTATAAATCTTACATTGTTACTTTTAATTACCTTTCTTCCTATATTAATAGCTGTTTAAACATACCATGTGATTATGACACCTATCTCATTAGAAAATAAGTTCTGTGTTGGCCGTAAGTGTGTCTTCTAGATATTCTCCATGATGCTGGTATCATGCCTTATACACTGTAGGGGAGTTCTTATTTATACATCTCTGCTCTGATTTGGCAAGGTAATCGAGGAAGCCCAGTCAGTATACCATGACACTCAAGACATTTTTATGATCCAACAAAACATCTTGACACATTGGTTTGGAAATAGGTATCTCTGTTATTACCATTTTTTAAAAAAAGATTTTATTTATTTATTTGTCAGAGAGAGAGAGAGAGCATGAACAGGGGGAGAGGCAGAGGGAGAGAGAGAAGCAGGCTCCCCACTGAGCAAGGAGCCCGATGCGGACTCGATCCCAGGACCCCGGATCATGACATGAGCTGAAGGCAGACGCTTAAGGGACTGAGCCACCCAGGTGTCCCTGTTATTATAATTTTGAAGAAATGACTTGTGTTTACTAAAGATAATTCCCTCCTCTTATTTTTTTTTTCTTAAGGATTTTATTTATTTGACAGAGAGAGAGATAGCGAGAGCAGGAACACAAGCAGGGGGAGTGGGAGAGGGAGAAGCAGGCTTCCTGCCGAGCAGGGAGCCCAATGCTGGGATCATGACCTGAGCTGAAGGCAGACACCTAACGACTGAGCCACCCAGGCGCCCCTCCCTCCTCTTATTTTTATTAACCAGTTGTCTCAGATGATTATAGGGTTAAAATTTATTAAATTACTCCATTGTGGGGTTAATAAACAACATTTTGGATAATAAGTATTTTCTTGACCATATTAATTAATGTGGATTGAGTTACATCTTATAAATTTATATTTCCCGTAGGTAAATGATTACAGAAAATAAGTGGAAAGAGCTGAGCTCTTTACTGGGTTAGTCCTTGTCAGAAACAATATAGGAAAATGAATTAAAAAAAAATTTATGTGTTATTTGATGATACAAGTACAAAGAAATAAAATAATTGGTGGTAATGTTAGAAGTATAGGAAAGAGCTGTGTTGTGTGCATGTGGTTGGATTATAGAGCTTAGTGTAAGAGGAAGTCATTGAGTCAGTTACTATACAGTTTGAAGATTATTTCATGAACACAAACCATATTTGCTTTAGCCCCACATTAGCCAATTGGGTAAGGACTTTGAATGTCAAGTTTGAACATTGTAAATGTTGGTTTCATGCCATGTATATTTCTTAACCCTTATTGTGCGTTTATTTTTACATTAGGTGAGAAATTCATCCACACTTCTTTTTAGTACCTTGATCACAAGAATATTTGGAGTTAAAAGGGGAAAGGATGAACTCTCCAAAAAAAATAGGTAAGCTTCATCTAATGCTAACTTTACTTTTTACAAAATATTGTCCTGGCCAAAAATAATTTTTGGGGATTTGCTTACTTTTATGGATTCATCTAGAGCATAAAACTATTAAAATGCTATAGTAAATTAACTTAGGCTGCCAGATTCTAAGCTCTTCGGCAAAAATACCTACTGTTTAAAAGTGGACCTTTCAAAGCAACAAAAATACAGCAAGGTAGCAAGGGCTGAAATATTGAGCTTGTTTCTCGGTGCAAGAGCTGAAGTTTTTTTTTTTTTCTTTGCATCTTCAGGTATTCCTGAAATGTCCTAAGTTGCTTTTTCTTGATATGTTAACCAAGTACTAGCTTGTGTAGTATCTTTGCTTTTTTGCGTTAAACTCTGTAGCCGAGGGGAGCAGTTACAGATAGATGTTGGCCACATGGAATAAACAATGCTTTTTTACTTTTAGGTCTTTAGTGTTACGGTTTTTCTTTAAGATGTTTTCCTTTTAAGATTTTTTTTTCAATGTCTGGAAGGAAACTTATTGAAACAGTTTAATGATGGGTAATTTTTAGATATAATGCACAAGTTCCCTTTGTTGGTTTTTAAAGAAAAGTTTTGAATAGTTGTTTCTTCAGCACTTGGGAGGATTTGATGGTAGTCCAGTGGCCAAGTGCTGACACTAGATGTCACTGTCGCTGCATGTTTAATTACTTTCTTTACTTAATTTAGGATCCAATTGGGCCCAGTACTTCTCTTAATGATCTATAGATAAACTAAGGCCCTATTCCTCTCCTACCTAAAAAGGCTTATTATCACAATTTTTAATTTAGGTTTTAAGCTGTTACTTGTTAAAATATTTTCTTGTGATGGAAGTGAGTTTTAGGAATTAGAAAATGTCATGGAATAATTTTATGATGCACTGTTGATAATTCTAATGAAACTACTGATAGTTCTGAATTGTCATTTAAATTGCTACTTATCACCCTATGAAATTCAACAAATATTTAAAAAGAAAGTAACTGGCTATAAGTATGAATCCCCTGAATGTAATCAGGAAATACTGGAGAGTTGTTGTTGTTTTAATCAAGTTGTATTTTTAAAATAATGCTAACATTCCTTTGAAAGGATGATTACGATTTTTACTATTAGCCAGTTTCTAAAGAAGTTCTTCCTCTCAGTAGTTTGAAATCACTAATATTTGTTTCTCCTTAGCTTTCTTTATTTTGTTAGTAATTCTAAAAAGTATTAAGGTTTAAAACAGTTTGGTCATGTTATAAGGCCATGATAAATAATGGCATAAATAAAATATGAGATAATTAACAGTGAAATTAATGTTTAAAACTGAACGTGACAGTGTAGAAATGCTTTTTTCCCTTTTACTTTTTATAAAGTGAGTGATTCTCAGATGTGTATACAGATTTTACTGTGTATAGGAGAAAATCATCAGATTCATTCCATTTAGGTTACATCTGAAGGAGGGCGGAAGAATAACACAGTGAAACCACCCTGCTTTAATCGTTTTGCCAAAGGCATGCTGATGGGAGCCACCATTATAAATTCATTATTCTTAAATAGGGAAGGTTACAAAATATGTAACTTTCCTAGAAAGAGGGAAATGGAATATTCATATAATTGTTTTAAGTGAACTTGGAAGGTGAAATGAGGGAATTAAGAAATTAATAATTTTTTTAAATGTGATGAACGTTCTTCGTAGGAAAGAGTCTTTATTTTAATAATCTGAAGATTGGTCTATATCATTATGTATACAAGGCTTCTGTTCTCTGTAAGAGTATATTTCCTGGAAGCATCCACTAGATTTGCTCTGCAAAACCTTTAGTGTCTTAAATTAGCCGTTATTTGTAGTGGTTATTCTAGTTGTAGTTTGTTTAATTATGTCACTTTTTGTTGAAATGTTTATAACCCTGTTCTCTACAATATTAACTCCCTGAGGGCAGAACCTTTCCCATCTATTCTGTATATGTATAATGGGCACTTTAAGAATGCTAGTAATAATGATGTCTCGTTGGTTGGTTACTCAACCATCGAATAACGACACTCAGCTGATGAGACCTCACAGGCCAGTTAAGTCTACTTTCATAGCCACAGATTGTTCTGCACACCGTCTTGCAAATGTGTGCTCTTGGTCAGAAGGGAACTGGTCATAAAAGGAACATCTGCCTTTTCCCATCTAGTGGGAAAAAAATAGCTATCCTGGAGTAAACAGACTTGGTTTCTAGGCATTTTGCTGCTGCTAGAGATGACCTTAATAGACTCCCTTATCCTCTTTGTACTTCAGTTTCTCCATCTATGTAACAGGCATAATAAAATCCGTGCTCTGTTCTTGTAGAGCTATGGTGGGGATAAAACAAATGATTAACTGTTCATTTTCTTTTAAAATGTTGGAAGTCACGGTCCTGGGTGGCTGTCAGTTAAGTGTCTGATTCTTGATTTCAGTTCAGGTCATGATCTCAGGGTCCTGAAATCGAGCCCCGGGTGGGGCTCCGAGCTCAGCATGGAGTCTGCTCGTCCCTCTCCCTCTGCTCCTCCCCTGCTGCACACGGGCTCGCTCTCAAATAAATAAATAAATTAAATCTTAAAAAATAAATAAAATAAAATGTTGGAAGTCCTACACAATTAGAGTTTGCTTTTTTTCTGTTACCACTTCTATTAAGGTGCTCATCCCATCATCTTAGAGTTACACTGAAATTTTTGAGGACAGAGTCAGCGTCTAACCCATTTGTATACCTGGTACCTACCGTACGTGTGGCATAAAATAGGCACACAGAAATAGTTCCTGAAAGAGCAAGTAAGTTTTGTTACTAGAGGAGAGAGAAGAAATCTGGTTTCTGTTCCCTGCCTTTGTTGCCATATAGCCACGATAACCAACTGAGACAAATTAGTTAACCTCTCTGGGCCTTGGTTTTCTCCTCTAAGATAAGAGATCTGGACCATCCTGGAGGTCTCTTATTTTTGCAAAATACTAAGCTAAGGCTTTATGTAATTGTTACTAAAATTGTGGGTTTGGTAAACCGCTCTATTCCCAGTTCCTAAAACAGTACCTGCCTTGTAGTATGGACAAGAGGTTCCCTTTTCATATGTAAAGAAGGGAGCAGGAGGTTCTGCATCCCCATTTAGAAGTATGTAGAGTGCTGCACTGGTGATGGTTGGACTCTAGAGCTCCTTAGTCTTGTTCTAGATGTGTTCCTTAGATTATGAAGAATGAGAAAACTTAAGTTTCACTTGGTTTTTTGAAATAATGTTACAACATTTTAATTTGCTAAATCTCTTTTCCTTTCCCTTTATTACCCCCTGGCTGACTTGGCCTGACAGAATGAATCTTTGATCCCACGTAGAAGCAGAGCCTGCACAGCTCTGTGATCTGGGGAGTGTGCTGGGCTTTCCGAAGTGGCCTCCCTCTGCAGTGTTGTGAGTGGGTGCCCCCTGAGAGTTCCTCCTTCCTTACCGGACAGGAGCTAAACCAATGTGATCTTTAACTCTAGGCCTTTCTCTTTAGCCCCTGCGGGTATTAACCTTCAACCATTCTAGTTTCAGGTAAATGACAAATGTCAATATATAGCAGTCTGAAAACTTTATTTTAGATTTTGCCAAAGCTTCATTTTGGTCCTCAGTATAGAGAGTATTCTATAGCTCTTGCTTTCTCTATTTTATTTTATTTTGTTTTGCTTTGTTTTATTGTATTTATTTATTTATTTATTTGAGAGGCAGAGAGTGAGAGAGTGTGTGCACACACGCATGCGAGTGGGAGAAGGGGCAGAGGGAGAGAGAGATTCTTAAGCCCTGGACACAGGGCTCCATCTCAGGACCCTGAGTTCATGACCTAAGCCAAATTCAAGAGTCAGACACTTAACCACTTGAGCTACGCAGGTGCCCCCCTCTCTTCATTTTAAATCAGTTAGTCAGCCAATGAGAATTTGTAAGCATGTGTCATGAACTCATTATTGACACAATAGAGGAGTACACGAGAAATATAAAACTTGGACCTCGCTCAAGGAGCTTACATTATAGCTAAGGGAACAAAAATTGTTGTTTGCAAAAGATACGAGTAAAAGACAATTTATAATAAGTGGCTGCACAGTGTGCCATGAGTAATAGATGCACTAGAAAATCATTAATGGGAGAGTTGCATGGACTGTTTGGGGGAAGTACTGTTTCTTATAAAGCTTTGGGAATGAGTAAATTTGGGGTACATGGAAACAGGTAGGTTGAAAGATGGAACAATAGAATAATCTTGTTTTTTGTGTTGTTAGGTTATAATAATCTCTCTTCTGTCTTGTTAGAGAAAGCTCATATTTAAATTGATAGATTGGGATGGTTTAGCACAATTTAAGAAAAATATGCTTATAAAAGCATCACCAGGTCCAAGTAAAATTATTTCTAATGACTGCATTAAGAGATGTTGAATTGTATTTATTTTACTTTCCTGGGTGTAAACTACAGATAATTATTTTAGTTATTTCTCCCAGTGTCTTAGTTGTATAGGCCTAGAAGGATCCTCCGAGGGGCATCTGATCTGGTCCAGCCTCTGCTTATAGATAGAATTTGAAGCAGTTTCCAGACAAACTGGCTTCTCTCCTGTTCTTCATGTTTTCTAGGAAAAGAGATTCCACAAGTTTCTGTGGTTACCCACTCCATTGTTTAGGAAATAATTGGATTCTCAAAACTGAAATTGAGAGCTGTAGGGCAATTGGGTTTTTATATTTTAGAGAATGTAATTATTAGAATTCAGAATAGCTTATTTGCTTTGAACTATATAATAGTTTGCAGCAAGCGCTTATTTGGCCAAACTGAAAATCAGAATTTTCTTTGACTGTGGCCAGGATAATCTTAACATCCTCAGACCCAAAGGATTCTCATTTTCTCCATTTAAAAAGCATTTATTGTGTGTTTACTCTGGGCCAGGCCCTCTGCTGGGCACTGAGATCCAAAGATGAATCAGACTTGTGCTTGGCGCTGGGGAAACCCGACGGTCTCATGAAGAACACCTGCGGTTATCTGCTGCACTGGAGTCTCTGTTCCACGGGTGCAGAAGGAAGGGGGTAGCATATCTTCAATGCCTGTTTGTGTGCTTGGCATAGCTAGACCCTCCTTTGTGGGTGTCTAATTTAGCCTCCACAACAGCCCTGCAAAGTGGATAGTAATCCATATTTCACAGAGAAGTAAACTAAGGTTAGTCGGTTAGATGTAGTTATTTGCCCGACGCCAGCCAGCCAGAAAGTGGCAGAACTAGAACACAAGTCAAGTCATTTGCAGAGTGCATATGGATTTACACACCAATGCACATAGCCCTTCATGATCAGTGAGTCACCTTTTTAGAGTCTGGCTTTAGGTTTTACATTGTCATTGTGGGAAATGAGCTACTTCACCTAAGGTCTCAGTGTAGAGTAAGAATCTCCCATCTCCCATGTGGCCGGTTGATTTTAGGAGGAAAGGTAGGAGGGGGCCAGTGAAGAAGTTTGTTTTGAGGTGACTATGAGACCCTTTCTGTGGATGGCGGAAGACTTTGTGTGCCTTGGTCCCATGGATATTCTCTTCCTAGGGAACTTCACATTCTGTTTTCATGCAGACAGAGGTGAGGGAGGAGCAGGTCACAAGACTTCTAATGTCCTACTATAGCATCAGGAATGTAGAAATCTTAGTTTTCTGGTTGGCGAGTAGGGGATGAATTAAATTACCTCAGTAGGATATCCGTGTGGCCGGTAAGACATTTACCACTTGTGTTTGATGATAGTTTAGTGCTGTAGGGAGAAGATTTGGGGGTTTTGTGATGATGATTCTTGTCTAAGGTATGATGTCTTCTAGGCTTAACCTAATGTTTTACAAGTCTGCTTATATTTTTCATTCGTATCTTTAACAAAAATGATAGGGGTGCCTGGGTAGCTCAGTCGGTTAAGTGTCTGCCTTTGGCTGTGCTGGGTTGGGCAACCTGCTCCGTGCGGAGTCTGCTTCTCCCTCTGCCTCTGCCCCTCCCACCTGCCCCCCCCCCCCACGCTCAGGCTAGCTCTCTCTCTCTCATGCGCTCTCTCAAATAAATAAATAAATAAAATATTTTAAAAAATGATAGCTGTTACTAGTTTTTATCTTTGAGAGGACCTAAGGTGAAAATTGAGGTGTGGAAAAGTTGAGCGATTTGCTGAAGGTCACACAGGTAGTGCCGGGAATGAATTTAATGATTACGTTTAGCTCACAGTAAGCTCAACTAGAACATTTTTTAAAAACCAGCTGATTATTTATAAGTGGAGTTTCTATTGGCAACAGTAATACTAGTTGGGATTCAAGTAATTTGAAATTAAATTAAGAGCCCCAGTGTTTTGATATGGTCTGGAGGTGTCATTCATGCATTTTCCACAGTTGTTCAAGAACATTCAGTCTGGTTCTTTAGGCCGAGTTGATAAATGAGTATTTTTGGAGACTGAGAAGTAAAGTACAAGTCTTGTGTAACCCTTGTTGAGAAGTCCTTAAAATCAGAATTAAGTCTATACCGACACTTTGGCCTACTGGAGAGTTTCAGGTTTCAAGTTTTTGTTCATTCTTAGGTTCATGGATCATAGGTAGGAAAACCACAAATAAAAATTTTAACCAAAAAGGAGCTCTTAAAAAGAAATATGTTCATGAACTTGAAGTGGAATTAGTCATTGTGTTCTTAAATACTGACTCTTGCGTGGACCAAGTAATCTTTGTTCCTAAGTACTGCTTCAGGCCATTGCCTTCTTTAATAACTAAGGCATTGTTGCTTTAGTTTGAGCATGTTCTATGGAATTTTGGCAATGCATGCATCCTCTCTCTGCATCTTAGTAAAAGCATGAGTAAATATTTTTTCTTAGCTTTGGTATTTTTGTAGCTTACATTTTATATGAACCAGACTAATATAATATAATACCAGGATTACATAATTTAAGATGTCAGGATTGCTTCCAGGACTATGAGATAAAGTCTTCCTTTATCAGGGGGTTTACAAGCAGTATTTGTTGCTCATTCAATACCTGTAGAGAAATACCACAGAGCTATTTTCCAAATGAGAAAATGGAGTCAAAGAGGTTAAAGCCAGAGGGGATAGTTTCTTTAGAACTTGGATAACATTTTTTCTTTATTCAGAGCTTGGTCTTTATAACTGCTGATTTTAGTAATGTATAGGTTTAGAAATGCCAGGAATTTCCAGTTACTCTTGTTACACACCAAATTTTTTAATATAATGAATAAAATTTTTTCATTGAATACTTATTATTGTACCTTGGCACTCTAATATATACAGAAGTAGTTTATAACACAGTCTCGGATTCCAAGGAGTTCATCATTTATTGAGAGATAAGACCAACGTGAACTAATTTAGGAAAAATGAGTATCAAACTCTCTATACTATCTGGGGGTAGGGGATCAGAGGGGGATGAGGTTGGGCTCCACGCAGGAATCAGGGCTTAATCTACACTTGAAAGAATGGGCAAGATTTGGACAGGTGGAGAGGAGGATGTGATGGAAATACTCATTCATTCATTCTTGGAGCAAGGATTCATTGACCACCTATTCTGTTGTAAACATTATACTAGGTTTTGGGGCTATATCAATGAGTATAACAGATATGCCAGGGAGGCTAGTTTGAATGATACATAACATTAGGAATCATTTAGAAGTTTTTGTATTGTAGTATCCCATAATAAAAGCATTGTTTTGGGAATCATTTGAGAAGAGATTACATTCTGTGTCCCTGGCAGGTGGGATTGGAGAATATGATGCAAAACCCTGGAAGAGAGTTACTTAAAAATAACTTGTAGTCTCTGTAGATTGTTAAAGCATAGTTCTAGCTTGGTGTGGTCATTTTGGCATTTATTCTTTTTGTTACTTCTAAATGAGTAGTGGCCATATTAGAAGGGAATTTATCTTACGTTTTAAAGATTACTAATTTCCTCAAGACACTGAAAGATATTTAGTGAAAAATAGATTCTAGAGTCAAGTAAGTTTCAGAAACATTGAATTAAATAAAAATTTTTTTATGACAGAATTTTTCAGGACAGTTCATATGCTATATTTTATAAATCTTCAAAAGTGTGATATAACATGCAGTATTTCCCCAAATTATTTGACCATGGAAAACTCTCTC
Source organism: Halichoerus grypus (assembly GCF_964656455.1). NCBI lineage: Eukaryota > Metazoa > Chordata > Mammalia > Carnivora > Phocidae > Halichoerus > Halichoerus grypus. The sequence continues at coordinate 74,558,234 of NC_135721.1, forward strand.
TCTGTCTTTTTAAAAAGATTTATTTTTTTTATTTGAGAGAGGGGTTGGGCAGAAGGAGAGGGAGAGAGAATCTCAAGTGACTCCGAGCTGAGCTTGGAGCCCAACAGAGGGCTTGATCTCATGATCCCAAGATCATGACCCGAGCCGAAGCCAAGAGTCAGACGCTTAACCCACTGAGCCACCCAGGTGTCCCTCTCTCTCTTTTAAAGAACATCTATTACCATCTTGTGTTCCATCCGACATAGTTAAGGGTGACTTCTATGGGGTAACTGATAAAGGCAGGTGGAAGGCATGTTTCTGATCGTTAGGAGCAGCACCATCTGTGAGAAAGGAAAATACTCATTTCAGATATATCTCGGCAGAAACAGAAAAAATTAGTTTTAGTTGCAGTTAAATATATACTATAAATTATCCCAAGTTATCAAATAAAAATTCAAAATAGCATCCTAACATATAGTAGGTAGTGAATAAATATGGATGAATGAAAATTTCATAATCTTAGACTGTTTCAAGTCTTATGATATTTAAAGTGCCTCTTCAGGAGAAATAACTTTATATTCTACATGAGAATCTTCTACCATTTTGTCAGAAGATGTCCATTTTCCCAAATCATTGGTATGGGGATGAGGTCAATTCCAAACCATTGGAGTGTGATGTGTGTGTGTGTGTGTGTGTGTGTGTGTGTGTGTGTGTGTGTGTGTGTAGGGAGGGCAGATAGGGCGAGGGGAACAGAATAGTAACCAGCTTTGAAATATAATAGGTAAGGCTTTAGGATCTACTCGTGTAACTGAGTTTTCTACCTTTGGACTGTACGTCTTTCTAGTAAATTAAGCAGCATATTCTGTTGTCCTTCATCTCCCAAATTATAGATCCATTTGTTAATATTTAAACAGAGACTTAAAATAATTCAGACTTGCAGCAGTTAGAATGCTTTTGACTGTAAGTAACAGAAAACTGGAATCAAAATTTAAAGAATAAAGAGAAGTTATTATTTCACATATAACCAAGAAGTTTTAAGGGGGATTGATTCATTCTAGGTTGATAACATCATCAAAGACCCAGGGTTTTTTTTGTTTTGTTTTGTTTTGTTTCGTTTTTCTGCTGTGTCATCCTTGATGTGATGACATTGGCCCCAGGCAAGCTTCCTTCATGGTTGCAAGATGGCTGCAGTTCCAGCCATCACATCTAGATGCAACAGTGTCTAGGCATAATATCCGGTGGCCTTGTGCCTCTCTGTTTTTAAATGTGACAACACCACCTCCTATATGTTCACATGCTCTCAGTCCCACACCCTGCAGACTTCCCTTTACATCTTTTTGGCCAGAGTTAACATCATAGCATGCCCCAACTTATCCCTGACAAGGGAAATGGTACACCATAATTATCTTAGACTAATCAGGATTCTCCAGTTGGGTTTGGGGTTGGTGCCAGTCTTCCCTGAAGCATATCAGAGCATATTCAGGATACTGAGAGAAGGGTATATACCAAACCAAACTCAAATACTGTTAAAAGGAAGGATGGGGTAAGGAAATGAATTTTTAGTAGGCAACTAATGAAGTCCGCTGCTACATTCTTCTAGGCTATTTCAAAAGCTTTGAAAATGTTTTCATTAAGAACAACGGCTTAATAGGAAGATAAGTAGTATATGTAGTATTTTAGCCTAATAGGAAAATGTGGTGGGTTTTTTTTTCCTTTATTTATGCAATTCCTTCATGTAATTTTAAAAAGATATGAAGTAGTATAAGTGTGTCTGGCTATGTGGTTATATATAATTCATCACTGTAAGCAAGCTTGCATTATAAAAATTTTACTCAAAAACAAGGTATATGTCTTTACACATGAAAAAAGTTTTGTAGAGCATTAGAATAGAGATTCCAAATAAAATATAATCAACTTCTAAGTCAGAAAATGCTACTCTGCAATGTGAAATGTCTCCCTGGTTCATGGCTAATCTCTAACAAGCTGACAGAATGCTAACACTGTTTTTTATTAGGAACTCAAATTCATTTTGGAATTTGACCTCTATATTACAACATTGATGTTGTTATTGTGAGGCCAAACGGAGTGAAGTCAAATGATCTTTCTAAATTTATTGGAATTGGTACTTAATTATTTTCATTTATTAACCAAAAATCCCTATTTCATTTAAATCGCGTGTTATATTTTGATGTACTGTTTTGGCCTCTGAAATCAAATTAGGCTGTTTGTTTTGAACAGTCTCACTTTCTCTATGTGCCGAGTTTCTTTCTTTTCTCTCCTCCAAACTGTTACTGTTTTGCTCTGTACAAACTGCCTCTGTAGGAGTGGACCATGAGGCTGTCTGGGTCAGGGCAAACCAGTTGGGCTGGATGGAAGATGGAGTCAGACTAGCTACGTTTGATGAGGATCATTAAGTCTGATTCATTTGCTGAATCTTGGAGGTCTAGAGTTTTCTATTTTTTAAGCAAAATTCTAGAGCCATCCATTGCTTTGAGTACATCTTTGTCTTTCTTGTATTTATTTCTGTGATCACTCAAGCTATGGACAACTGATCTAGATACATATAAGTGGTCAGTTACACACTTCCTCCCCTTATTCACCCTCTTGATGCTCTCTTTCACCCTCTGCAGTCAGAGTCCTTCTCAGCCATTGGTTCTGGCTATAATTGGTGGCCTGTTTTGGTGACCCAACAGTTTTTTTTTTTCTTCATTATTTATTCAACAAAAATGCTTACTAGATTCAAGGCTCTGAGCACTGAGAGGAGTACAGACGTTCATAAAATATGATCTAAATATTTGAAGAACAGTCAAAGAGGTAAGACTCAACTCAACTGTAATGCAAGGTGAAAAGCCTTAAATACTGTTAACTCCCTTCCCCTCTCTCAGGGAGGAGCCTGTCTGCTCCACTCCTCCGCAGCCTCACTTCATTGCCACTGTGTGATGGCACCTCTGCGAGCTCTTCCTCATCCTCTTCAAACACGTGGCCCCTATATCCCCCCCTCCCCCTCCCCTTCCTGGTTCTTCTGCCATTTAGGCAGGAACATCTCACCTGACCACTTCTTTATCTTGCTGCCTTCTTTTGTCCTATCTATATGACAATCAGTGATTCAGATCACCACATTAAACATCAAAGCAATATTGATGATCTGCCTCCCCTGTCTATATTCGGAAACGAAATTCTTGTGCCAAAAAAAAACAGTGTCACTGACATAAAATAAAGGTGGTGAGTACCCAGTGTTCCCCAGGCACACAGCCGAGGTCATCATCTCTTTTTCCTTTATGCTTTCATTAAACCAACTTTTCCATTAGCTTCAACACGTTAGGGCAATAAAGGAGAATTTCTGAGTGGCGTGTGTGCTCTCGTTTTGATTAGTTACAAATATTGCAACAGCAGAGGCTTCAGTTTTTTATCATTGTGAAAGCATAATATTTCAGTGGGGAAACAAATAGATTTATGTCTTGGGAAGAATGTATTTCAATTGGCATACGATCATTTATCAGTTGTGGCCTTTCCACGGATAGATATACTATTCTTAAATACTTGCTTGTTTTCAGCCCTAATTGCCTTCAGAATTGTGCTGCTGTGCCCAGCCAAACCGACTGGCTCACCCATGAAATCTGACTTCCATTTGCTGTGGAGCTTTCTTTCTCTAGAAATCTCTTCCTGCTCCTACCCCTCACTAAATTGAAATGTAGTCATTTTTCAGGGTTTTGTGTATAATGTCAATCAAAGTAACATTCCTTTAATGGATAAACCATAGTTTACTTAGTCTTCCTCTTATTATTAAATATATAGTTTCCCCGCTAGGTTTTATATATATATATATTATTAATAATGGTGTGGTGAGTATCTTTATTTACAAAGTGTTTTAATATGTAAGATTATTTCTTGCAGATAGATTCACCTAGGTGTAATTTCTTGGTATTAGGGTATAAGTAGTCTTCAGATTCTATTTGTGTGTTTTCAGATTTCTTGGTAAACTGATCTTGAAAAACATTTCCCATTTCACCTTCCTACTCAGGAATTTTCGCTAGCTCTCTGTTGCCTCTGATCTAAAGCCCATATCCCTTTAATTGGCCTTTCCCGTTTCGTTAAACCTTTTCCTTTTTGTTTTAACCAACTGCCTAACGCTGAGCATTTACATTCCATCTAATTTTTCTACATTATAAAAAGTAGTGCAGGGAATATCCTCGTGCATTTTAGCTTTGCTTGTGTTTTTGGATTAACTCTTTGGGATAAATGATCAGAAATGGAAATAGTGGGTTCAAGAATGTAAACATTCCTGAAAACTCATAGCCAGGCTTCTTTTAAATAAGAAGATACGATTTATAAATTCATTAGCATGTGTAATCTTCTTGGTAGTGGGTATTATTAATTTCTAATGCAAATTTAAGAGAATGTGAGGGGGGAAATTACCATGTTGTTTCAATTTCTGCTGCTTTTATTAGCAGTGAGGTTAAACATTTGCCCACATAATTTGTTGGTTAATTGTGTTTTCTTCAGCTTACCTTTCAAGGCCCTATGTAATTTGGACTTGCCCTTTTCACCTTATCTCCTATTATTCAAACCCACAAATATTTATTAAACTCCTACAAACTACCAACAAGTACATATACTCCAACCAAGCTAATCTCCCTACTGTTCCTTTGAATATGTTATGATTTTCCTTTTTGTTGCTTTTGTTCCTGCTTTTTCTGCTCCAAAAGTGCCTGTCCCTTCTCTTCTACTTACAGTCTGCTGGTTTTTCCCATTCTGTGGGGTTGAGCCTGAATCTTTTTTCCTCCCAAGAAGTCTTCCGAAGTCTTCCTGACCTGACTGTGGCTTCCTTGAGAGCAGGGCCTGTGACTGATGCATCTTTTTGCCCCAGTGCCTTGTAAAGGGTCTGCCTTACGTCGGGGGCAAAGAAGTGATAGATTCCCATCACTCAGAAAATGCATGTCAGGTTAGACAGGTCTAGGTTGAACTTGGGGCTCAGACTTTAGGTTAGTTACTTAGTCCCTCGAGGTTCAGTTCCTTTATCTCAGCATCATCATAAATTGGGGATAGTAACAGCACCTGTCTCCAGAGTTATTACGAGGAGTAAATGTCACAATGCTTATAAAGGGCCTAGTGCAGTAATGCTTGGGGAGCATTTAGTGAGAATTGTCTTTAAATTAGTTGAACGATATAAATGGGTGATCCCAGCACTCATTGTGCTCCTTTTCCTTAGGACTCTCCCTGGTGTACCACAGATGGTGCGTACTCTCTTTCTTGTGTTGCTATTGCTTCTTGTGAATTAGTTATGGACTCTGAACTCAATTCCAAGTTCTGAAGGAGAGGGCTTGTCTTTTAAGTTTGTTGCATGTCCTAAAGCACCAAGTAAATACTGATGCGTTGAGTATGGTTGAGTAGCTATGGTAGCAGTGATGAGCACCTCTTTTGCCATCTTTAAATAGAAACTTTACTGGACCTTTACTAGGGGAAATTACTTTCTCCTAGGGCCTTTTAAGAAATGTTTAGTTTTGTTGCTTGTTCAGCCAAATGGAGTTAGTTATTCGGTAGAAAATGGTAAAAATATCCAAATAATACCACCGGATTTCACTTTTCCATATAGTGTCTCAAAGTGTTGCATTCATTAGTATTTGTGAGAAACCTATGGTTAATACCACAAGAAGTCATAAACTAAACCACATTTTTCCCCTTTTTAACTTTTACATGACTTGGATTAACAACAGTGTTAGTCCCTAATTTACACCTGGGATTTCCAAACCTTCTCAAAAAGCTGTAACAATGATTCATATTTAGTCACCATGTGACTGGGTTATTTTCATTTATTGAAAACATAAACAACAAAAAAATAGCCTGGATAAAGATCTCCATGTATTTTAACTAGTGACAGATGCTATGATCAGAATTTCTACTTAAGTCAGGCATTTTTGACATACACCTCAAGCCTCGCAATTAAGCTTTATGCCTTTCCAAACATAACAGTTAACCAATAAACCAAAATATCAGCCTGGTCTGGCTTAGCTCAGCGGTCTTTTGATTTCTTCCAGTCTGTTTGATGTGGAGGCTTATTGAGATTTATCTACTGAGCTGTTCATGGTTTGTAGGGCTGAGAGTACTGGCTATATTATATAAGATTCCGTTAATGACAGCAGAGTGTAGACAGTCTCTACGGTGTAGATAATTTAGTCAGTTGTGCTGGTCGTGGTTTTGTTGAAATTTTTAAGGCTTTTGTCAAGTTTTTTTTATTAATACTCAATGATTTTTCCTTATTTCCAAGTTTATGCTGTGAGCCTCAAAACAGATGTAGTTCAATTGGTTCAATTTAGTAGAAAGTTTTTTAACTTTCAGTAGAAATCTCCATGTAGATTTGAAAGCTTTTCCAATTATTTGGACCAGTTTGTGCATAAGGAAAATAAAAACAGAAATATATAGTAACCAATTATAAATATTTGCTAGTGGGGGGTGGTTAGACATCATTCCATTGTATTGTTCGTGATAGTAATAATATCAGTATTCCCAACTTTATAACCTAAAGGCTGCAAAGGACTTTCATACACTTACCTCATGTAATTCTGGTAGGAATACTCAATAAGGTAAGTATAACTGTCCTCATTTTAAATAACACAGTTGGAATTTAGATTATTAATTTGCTATGTGTCTCAAAGCTTCTAATATGAAACAGAGCTCGTGTTCAAATTCAGATAAGACTCCTAATTCCAGTTATTTTCCCATTACACTAAAGCTTTTTGTTCTGTAACATACAGTATTTCTAAAAGTAACAAAGTTCTGCCAAACAGCTTTCCATTGGTTTAATCACATCTTCTTTCCTAAGAAGTGGGGTAAAATTACTCATGTTTATGCTCCTGGAGATGAGAAGATAAGATTGTATTGGAGGAATAATGAAACATATTCACTCCTCCTGCCTCGGTTGCCCCATGTGTCAAATGGGGAAGATACTAGCACTTAACCTTGTAGGGTCGTTGGGTAGGTCAAGTGAGTTAATATATGCAAGGAGATTAGCAGATGGCCTGGCACAGAGTAAATGATAATACATTTAGGTATTGTTAGCATTCATTTACTCAGTAGGGTTTATTAATTCACTGCCACGTGCCAGGTAACGTGCTGGACTTTGGAAGATAAGTCAGTCAGAGTCTTTGCCATCAAGGGTCTCGCAACCAAGTGCAGGAGACATACTCCAGACTGCCTGCCATTAGCATGAAGGTTCTGTATAGAGGTATACAAAGAGAGATGTGGAAGCACAGAATAGAGATGATTATCTACTCTTGGGGGACTTCCTGTAGGAGGCAGGGCCTGAGCTTGAAGGATAAAGAGGAGTTAGCCAAGTGAGGAAAAGCAGTCGGGGAAAGGGAGCCAGGGGAAGTGGTGATGGTGGTGAAAGGTCAGTATGAACATGTTTCTTCAGACCAGGGGTTCTCAAAGACTTTAATATGCTGGTATGTACTATGACTCTGCAGTCACAGTGGAGTCATTCATTGAAAATATTGAATCATAGAATTCTCTTTTATGGAGTATCTTAGCAAGACTATGTTTTAAAGAACACACTTGAAACTGTGGATGGGCTGGGTGGTGAGAAATGAGTTCAGGTCAGAAATGGGGTGGAGCGGGGGACATTGATTAGAGTTATTAAGACAATAGATTTGACAGGACTTGATGAAAAACGAGGGGACTGGGGAAGAGGAAAGATGGTGGGATGATTGGGCTGATTTTTGGCTTGGGACAGTGTCTGGGGCTGATGGTGCTATCTGCAGAGGTGAAGATTTAGAAGGAGAAGCATTTTGTGGGGTGTAGGGGAAGGTTGGTGGATACCGAGTTCAGTTTTGGATCTGTTTCAAGATGCCTAAGGGACATCCAATGGAACATATTCATGAAACAGTTCAGTATACTGGGTCTGGAGCATAGGAGCGAGTCCTGAGCTGGATGAAGGAGTCATCCGTGTATAGATGGTATTTTATGCCTGGAGAGTGAATGAAATAACTCAGAGGGGTGAGGTAGACTCCTAGGGGCATCACTGTTTAGGTGACCTGTGCAGGAAGAGGATCTCTCAGCAGAGACTGAGTATTTCAACAATCTGGTATTCTTTGGGACACACTTGTCTGTTCCCCTGTGAGCCATGAGTGTTTTGTTTTGTTTTGTTTTTTTGGAAAGTGCCTGACTCCACCCATGCAGGAAATCTTACTCTGTGGGCTACTCCTTCTCCCAAGAATCTGGGTAGTTGCAGAAAGAGGCACTTCACCCACACCCTAAGCTCTCTGAGGAGAGCTGTGTGGTATCCTGCCCAACCCTTCTGAGCTCAGTGGGGGGAGGTGGGGCCATCTTGCACTGTTAAGTTTTTGAGTGTGTTAGGTCCTTAAATGTAACTGGAGAAATAATGAAAGAGAAGTATTCCACTGGGATTAAACAAGTTCAATGGATTTTAATTTTCCTGATAAGCTATTATTAAGAAATTGTTTTGGAGATTTACTCTCTGAGTAGGATTAGCTAACCTACATTTTTCATTTGGATAAGTAGTTCTTTAATTAGCAACCAAGATTTAGGGAATAGTTTCTCATTGCTTTCTATAGTGTAGGGAAGGTATGTGAAACTGCCAAATGAAGGTTTTCCTCATGATAGTGAGGAGCAGGGAAAACAAGAGGAAATTATAATATGTTAAGGGAAAGGATTCTGTTCATCCAGTGTGCCTGCTTTTATCTTCAGTTCTGGAAGTCTCTGCCGGCAGGGTTTTCTTTTTTTTTTCCTTCCCTATTCTTGTCATGCCAGAAGTTGCATATTTCTGGCAAAATGTTCATTACTGGCAAGGGGTGAGCAAGAAATCCTTTGCCAGAGAATTAAGCAAGCAGAAGTCTGTCAAAACAAATATTCTAGTTTGAAAATACAGTCCTGCGGGGGAAAGGGGAGGGGTGGATAGTGGAGGAGGCCAGGACATGTTCTAAGGCTGTGTACTTATTTCATAAGAATTCTGTGTTCTGAAAGACTGTTGCTTATAGGAATAATAGAGGAAGCAAGATTCTGGTACATTAAATGTATTGATGAGGAAAGATGGGTTTTCTGGGGATTTTTGGTTTGGTTTTGTGTTTGGTATTCAGCTCATATGATGACAGCCTTTGCTAAGAGTGAAACATTTTGATAAGAAAGAAGCTTTTTAATTTAATTCAAGAGATATTTAACAAAACTTATGTTTACATGGAAAAACTCTCAGACTGAGGATATTAAACATGTATAAACAGCCATGCACATAAACACACAGTCCACTTCATAAGCATTTATTTGACTGGAAAATGCTAACTTTATATAATTTCAGTCTTAAGAGTATTGGCTGATTGATTCAGAAAAGCAAAACTTGGTTTTTTGTTTTTTCCCTCCTAACTTTTCCTTCTACTTCTTCCTTGTTACCTTAAAAAATTCATTTTATGGAAGAGTAAAATTACAGATTGAAAAATGCAAGGTTTTTAGATTTCTTTGCTATATAGTTGCTTAAAGCTGCTATTATAGAAGTTGCTCTTCAAGCTGGAGAAACATAGGCTGGCGTTTTTACTTTCCACTGGGATGGGGGTGGGTGCTAATCATATTAAACCTCAAGAATGAAAACCGTTGCATGCAAAAGTGGATTTTGAGGATTTCCTGACCACATATCTGTATGCAACTGACATCATTTTTTTGAGAGAATTTTTAAAACAAAATATATTGCATTGTGTAATGTTGAAGTAAATGATCATCCATAATAGGATGTATTAGTAATAAAGAAAATAATAGTAATAAAATACAAACCAGTTTATTCTTATCTCCTTTTGGCAAATTTTAGACTTGCTACCATAAGCAATTCAAGGAACACATACCTTCTTCCGGAGCAGTGGGAGGAAACCTTCCTGTTCTTTGATCCTCCGATTTGATATACTTTAGTTACTGGAAGAGACATTAATTAATGTAAAATTTCTTTAATTTTAGTAATTCAAAAGAATAAAATGTTTTTGAGGGGTTGAAAAGATCATGGTGCACCATTGGAATTTGCCTTTTAGTAAATGTAACATTTGTTTTCTAAAGAATTATAACAACATACTTAAATTCCAGAACAGTAAGCAAAATAGCTTAAGTTCACTGACTTGAAAAAACATTCTTTTATACTGCACGGTTCTAAAATAAATACTTAAAAGAAACAGAGAGCAGGCCATTCTATCTTGGATTTCATTTTCCTTCAGATAGAACAGCTAGAACAAACATTCTTGCTAGTTAACATTGCCTGTGTTTTTATGCAGTTAATAACTGACCTGTCAATCACGCCCTATATAAATACGGTAGTTGAATGCTTTCTGCTTTAGAAGCACTTTTATTTACAAGAGCTGCCAGCCAAGATTTCCAAAGGACTCCACGGGCTGTTTGCTTTGATCTGTTTTGAGGGCTGGTCTCTTTATACCTATTGGTTTGCTATTTATGATACCTTTGTGTAATCAGGTATGGGGAGAGCAGATGTGCAGAATAAACACGTTTTAAGGAAACCAAGGCTCAAGAGAAATCATGTAATTATGCACCAACAACTTTAAAAAGAGAGAGAGAATATTTTCTTGAATCAACTTAGTTGCTGTTATGACAAGAAAACAGATGTTATGGTATTCACCCCAGAGAAGGAAAAGATTCTCTCTTAAATCTGTTTATAATGAATGGAGGTGGTGTGTGTATCCCCACCCTTCAAAGGGTACTCTCCTTTAAATTTGTAAATTGCTGAGATGTTGCAGCTCTTCTGGTTGACTTTTACCTTTGACCTTTTTTCATTTGCTCCTTCCCTAGGAAATGTTTACCACATGTCTCTATCTAAATAATCATCTCTCTTTGGGAATAGTTACCTTTGCATTTTCAATTGCAGATGCTTTTAATGTTTAAGACAGGTTTCAAAAAAAAAAAAGATGGCTTTTTGTTGTTGTGTGTTTTTATGATTTTGATTTGAGCTTCCCGCTTCCCTACCCCGCCCCTGTACTGAGGGGAAACTGAAAGCCAAATTTATCTTTGTATCCCCACAATGCCAGACATAGTGCCTGTAATAGCATAAGGGTTCAGTGAATGAAAGAATGGCAGAAATTAAGAGAGACCAAAGTCCCTTTGGTCTTGTTTCCAAAACGATCTACTGAGTTTAGTTTCTTTCATCTTTCGATTAAATGTTGCCCTAACAATGTTACGTATATTATGTTCACATACTGCTTTTCTCCAGGAATCTGAATGTTTGAATATATTGGGGGAGGTTGTTAATTTTGCTTTGAAATTAAAAAGCTTCCTCTACCTTTTCTGGACTAAAAATTTTGCCAGCACTCTATAGTGCTTTTGGGGGAACTGACTTAGAGGTTTTCGGCCACTTGGAGTTTTTCACCCTACTGTGTTGGGAAATTCTGTTTAAACTTTTCATATTGATTGTACTGACGTTTTTGGGTCAGCAACTTTCCCTTTTGTGACACTGGTGTGAATCTTAGATTTTCTGTGGAAGGGTGCCTGAACACGTCCCAAGGTTTAGAAAGCGGGTCTTTTGTTAACCAGAGTTTTCTCCTTGCTTTGTTGTTGCTCAGAAAACTTTCAACATCCAGCGTCTGTAACTGGTACGATTGCTATTTGGCTCCCTGTTTATAATTTTTAAATGCTAGTATCTCTAGGGTAATTGTTATAGTGTAAAGTGTAAAGTATAAAATGTAGCCCCAAATACCTTGGGTTCTGCAGCCTTTCCCAGATATCGCTTGCCAGAGTTAAATCATTTCATAAACTTTCAGGTAGATTAAAGCTTGGCTTTAAACTCTGTGTTCCCTTTACACAGCTTCTGGGGGTCAAAGGTGGTAAAGCCCTGGGGTTGCCTGGAGCCAGCACAAAGCGAGCGCAGTCATGCTGCCTTCGAGGAGGCAGGAGCCTCTACGAGCTATGAAACTGCCAAAATTACATTTGAGCATCTTCGGGCCTTTGATTGCAGAACCTCTGTTGGAAGCTGAGTGGTACGGGGCAGCCCAAGAGCAGGCCAGAGAAGCACGTAGGAGTAAACTCAGGTCGGCCGTGCCCCAGACACCAGGGCAGAAACTGCCTCGCCAGTGATGCACACAGGGACAGTTTTGAAAGTCCGCCGTCCTGCTTAGTTGGCAGATGAGCAGAGAGAAAGTCCCCTCCAATATTTTCATTTTACATTCATCCAAAGCTCAAACCTGTAATTAAAATTTCTGAACAAAGACCCTATTAACGTTCACCATCCAGATTGATGACTAACAGCTCTTCCTTCCAGGTACATAAGGAAATCTGTAACACGTAAAGCAAAAGAAAGACCCTAGTCAGGTTTGGGGGAGGGTGAAGGAAGGGAGTGGGCGTAGTTAGGAATGGGTTTGCCTTTCAAAGTCAGTTTTCAGTGCTGTTTAAAATGGACCTTTCAGTGGTTGCTGCATTTTCTCAAGTATATGTGATTTACTGAATGATCTAAAACTTAGTCACAGTGATATGATTTTACTTAAATATCCAGGAAAATATGCTGTTTTCTAAACTTCCAAACATTGTTTAGAAGAATTCTCTTTTTAATTCTTTTGTGTGAGCAGTGTAGATTTATGTGAAAATGTTTAGGACAGACCCAAACACAATTCATCATGTTACTCATTTGCCAAAACTTCAAGCCACTTTCCAGTATTTGAGAAATACGGTTTAAATTCACTAGCTTGGCATTCAGGGCCTTCCACACACCAGCCTGTTCTCTTCCAGAGGAGACTTTTTGTTCCAGCCCTTTCCACTGCCCCAGGCAGGCCTTACACATCCCTGCCTCAGCAGTGTCCTCACGCTGTCCCCTTCTCCTGCACACACTCTCCCTCCTCCCCAGGAACAGTGAATCCTGACCATCCTGAAAGGCCACGGTTCACTCAGACTAGTTTAGGACCTCTCTTCTGCTGCTTTTCTAAATCCGTCAGCCCCCTGGCTGCCTCGCTTCTTGTGAAACTAGTCCTCCCTGAACCTCCCTCTGTAGGTTCTTCCTTCTTCTTTGGCCTCCACAGCGAGGTTATGCCACTTCTTTGGCTCCTACCATACCAGTCCTTCAATCATAGTTTGTTTTTGTTTTTCCATTCATTTCTGTCGTGTTTTTTAAACTTGATTTTTTAAGTTCCGTGAGGCTTAGAATTGTAGCTTATATGTGCTAATGTCCTGCAGAGCACTTAGCCCAGTACTTACTGCGTGTTTGTCAGTGGCTTGATTGATGGGTGCATGTCACGGGCCCAGGGCTTGACATATTTGCAGTCTGTAAAGACAGCAGGCTATTTTCAGAACCACTGGGTACCTTTGTACCAGGTTTATTTCTTGGCTCGTGCTTGGTACTGGAGATGTTAGGCCTAGTTCTGTCCAGAAAATCTATTTTCCAAATCTTTGCATCAACGGAATGGTGTTATAGTCACACCCTGGAGCAGTCTGACCCAGGTGTTGCCAACTCCTTCTTATACTGACTGGCTGACCCTGTTGAGTGTTCCTCAGATCTCATTTCAGCTTTCTGGGTTACCTTTTATTTTTAATTAAAGGAAAGCTTATTTCTAAGTCCTTTCTTGAACCAAAGGCAAGTGAATATTCATTAAATGTTTACTTTCTTGACTTTAATTCACTTTAGCAAGTGATAACTCAGGTGGGATTATGTCCTGACAGTGATCTGACAGAGTCCTCGTTCGTGGTAGTTACTGACTTTTCCAGTATTAACCTTTTAGATATAGCATGAAGCCAGCATCCTGGTGTCTGAACCATATAAGGAACTGGCTTTCTTTTAATTTTGTGTTCTGAGTTTGAGGAAGATGCATGCTCTGCCAAGTTGAGACTTTCGAGACTTCAGTGCTTAACTCATTTGATCTGAAAATTACTGGTAAAATTACTACTTTTGCCAAGTATAAAACCAAGTCTTAGAATAGTGAGTGCCCTGGTGTGACTGACACAGCAGGCTCGGAGGCTTCTGAAAGCTCGGGCCAGACTTGGAGAAGAGATTTTAAAAATGCCAGTAGGAACCCATGCACACAGTGGTCAGTCCTTCACGTTTGGGTAGCGCTTTTTGACACTCTTACAGCTTACTCATTGACAAATACCTTCTGAGCATTAGCTAGGAGCCAGGCATTGTGCTGGGTCCGTAGGATATGATGATGAGCAGTGACCAGATATTTTACTTCTCTGTTATTTTGAATTTTAATTTCTGGTCTGTTTCCTCTGACTAGCGTGTCCGCTCCTTGGGGTGGGTCTTCGTCTCATTCCCTGCTGTGTCTCCAGCCTGTTTAGCTGTGCCTGACACATAGCAGAAGCCCAGTAAATAGTTACTGGTGTATGGATGAAGTTCTACAAGGGAAGTAAGGGTTGCTGTAAGAGCACATGGGGGATACGTGTAACCGGGGCCTGGGGGAACCAAGGAAGACACCCTAGAGCAAGAAAGCTAACGGCCAAGCAGAAGGATATGTAGTATTTAGCTGGGAAAGAGGTGAGGTAGGGGGGAAACTGCTCTGGTGCAGAAGTCTGGGGGTGACATCACAGAACACGATTGCTGTGCAGAGTACAAGGGAAGGGGGCAGGAGGTGAGGTAGGGACCTTGTCAGCCAACTTGAGGACCTGGAAGCAAGGAAAGCATTTTAAGCGCAGGTATGACAGGACTAGATTTGTTTCAGTTTGATCATTTTCACTGCTGTGTAGAGAACACACTATAGTAGCTGGATTGGCAATAAAAGCTGAAGACTGGGAGATCAGTTTGTTGGAATAGTTTTGTTTGTTAGGATAATGGAGATTTGTGGTACCCAGACTTTGGGATTTCATGAACCACCAAAAAAATTTTTTTAAATATTGAGGCTCAACATCATAGAGTTGCTGACCTTTTCATTTTGTTAAGTAAAGACATTAAACAACCAACCAAAAACCACGTATCAGAATCATTTCATAAAATAAAGGACATCTTAATGTACATATCCACAAATACACACTCACACTACACACACTGGAGAATCTCAAATAAATGTTAGCTATTTATATTTTTAAAGATTTTATTTATTTATTTGACAGAGAGAGAGAGCACAAGCAGGAGGAGGGGCAGAGGGAGAAGCAGGCTCCCTGATGAACAGGAGCCCAATGCAGGACTCGATCCCAGGACCCTGGGATCATGACCTGAACCAAAGGCAGAAGCTGAACTGACTGAGCCACCCATGTGTCCCATTGTTAGCTATTTAAATGGAATACATTTAGCTTTATGAAAAATTTACTACATGGCTCTGTTTTGTCCCCACCCCCTTTTTTCCATTTTCCTCATGATTGGGCACATATGTGATCTGATATTTGTAAACCAGTGTTCTAGCCTAGGAAAAAATTTTGGAGGTCTGTGTTAGAATAACGACAATGGTGATTGGAAGAAGGGACCACAGTTGAGAGGAGGTAGAGTCAGTAGAACTTGGTGCTTTCAAAGTGCTTTCAGAGCTCTTCCCTCATTTGATCCTAATGGTAACCACGTGAGGTGGTTAGGTATTTTTATCCCCACTTCACAGATGAGGACACTGAGACTCAGAAGTTCAGTGACTTACTTAAATCACATCTGATAACAGCCCATTGAAGTGGGACTCTAGATGTGTGGCTCCTCCACCCTGCCCTTTTTGGTTGGCTCAAATTTCAGGGAAGAAAGGAAAAGGAATCATGGGCTCTCTGTGAGTCATGTCTTTTAGGACAAAACATATGATATAGTCCATCCTTAGAATAAGACAATATTTCAGTGATGACTCTTTGATTCATCCTCGTTTCGCAACATCATCCATTACCGATCCATGAACTTGAGTAACCCTATTTAAATTAGGCCAGAGGAGACTAAGAGGCTTCTTTGGCCGTATTTTCATTTTTATCCTGTGTTACCCTTTGTCCTTTCTATAAATAAGCCTTGGCCACCCTATTTATGGGATTTTGTGGAGGGGGGGATGGTGAGGAGGTGACGTTCTGTGTGTATGTAAGGGTATTTATCTCCTACGACCTGGTTTTTTCCCCTTTTCTTCCTTAGTATACTTGCAGATTAAAGTAATTAGGTGCTGTCTAAATTCCAAAAAGACTGGAATAGACTTTATAGGGGACTGCCTCTTGTTGAAGGGCAAAGAAAGGAAGTGGAAGTAAATAAAAAGAACAAAATTGGGCTTAAAGGAGGGAAAAATGGAGCAATAACAATTTGAATCGGACAAAAGGAAAAAATGTATTAGAAAATATTTGTGGGTATTTCCCCGTAAATGGCTTTTTATAAACAACATTTTTGGTGTACAGTCATAAAATCCTCTGACCTATGAAACACCAATTTAATGGAATTAATTAAAAAGAAGACGGCATGCCAAAATTTACATATGAAAACTATCATCAACTGTTCCTTCAATTAGTTGTTTTTATTTAGGCTTTATATCAATCATTTTGTAGGCTCCCTGGTTTCTGGCAAATTTGGAGACTTTCTGGAAAGCTATTAGAATGACTTTAAATTATTTCCGTACAGACTCAACTGCTAGCCAGTCTATTGTAATCACAAATGATTATATGAGAAATATGGTTTTCTTTTCTGAGGATGAAATATACTTTTTATGAAGCATCTGCAGCTATTTCTGTTATATTCGGTTATGGAAGTGTTTATTTTTGCTACTAGAATGGACATATCAAAAACAAATAGTGTTTTCTTCTAATGTGTGAGTGGAAGAGTGTGAGAACTGTCATTGTCTCACATCCTTCGTGTGTGTGGGGGGGCCGTGGGTGAGTGTGTGGGTGTGTGTGTATGAGAGAGAGAGAGAATGTTTATGTTTAGACACCTGAACCATGTTTTTTCTACCCATATGGATTCATCCATCTCATTTTATAGCTTTCTTCCTGGCCTTTGGCTCTTGTAGATAATTGTATTATGATTACTGCAAAATATAGATGTTAACATATTCAAAATCCTGTGTAAATTTTTTTATGTGAAACCCAAATTTCACCCATATTTTCAAATCCCCCCACTTAATGTATTTTTAAAGGCTATTTGTATAGCAAGAATGAAAATGGCCTATGTTCTCTAGTACTCTTGGATCCTAGAATCTCAGCGTGTGTTGACCTTAATGGTAATTTATACTGATCTCCTCTCTGTTCCTTTCATCTCTCTTTAAAGTGGGGAGAGAAACAAAGAGGTGAGGTAGCAAGAGCCAAGGCCAAAGAACAATGTGCTTATAATTTGTTGAGAAGGTGCAGTGTTAGATTTGCAAATGTATTGTCTCATTTCTCACAGTAACTGCACAGAGTAGGAACTATTACTCCCAGTTTATTGAAAACAAAACATTCAAGGTTACCCTGCCTATAAGTAGCACTGTTCTGGTCTGGCTGATTCCAAACCTTTGCTTTTTCTGTATACTGTGTTTCCTCATTCCCACTCCACCACAGAGTAAATAATAAATGGGACATGGTTTCAAATTTTACTCTATGATGTAGTAGCAGCCTTTTCTAAAATACCATGCTGTGCATATTATTAAAAAAAAAAAATGTTGCCATTGGAAATAGGCTTAATTTAGGCAGATAAAAAAATATGTGAATTGGGGTACCTGGGTGGTTCAGTCAGTTAAGTGTTCAGTTCTTGATTTTGGCTCAGGTCATGATCTCATGGTCGTGGGATCCAGCCCCGCACGTTGTCCTCTGGGCTCCACGCTCAGCAAGGAGTCTGCTTGAGGTTCTCTCTCCCTCTCCCTCTGCCTCCCCCTTCCCCACGCTCTCTTTCCCTTTCTAAAATAAATAAATAAATCTTAAACAAAAAAGAATATTTGAACTGCCTTAGTTGATGTGGCATATTATTACCTTTGTTAAAACTCATGGCATTATTTTATTTTATTTTTTTAAGAATTTATTTATTTATTTGAGAGACAGAGCAAGAGAGCACAAGCGGGGGAGCAGCAAAGGGAGAGTGAGAAGCAGACTCCCCATTGAGCAGGGAGCCCAACGTGGGGCTTGATCTCAGGACCCTGAGATCATGACCTGAGCCGAAGGCAGCCTCTTAACCAACTGAGCCACCCAGACGCCCCGGCATTATTTTACTTTAAATGTGATTATATATAATTGAATGGGTATTTGGCTCAGCACTGGGGAGTTGTACACATTTTTAAGACTTTACTTGGAGGTATTTATATACTTCAAATATTTACTGGGAAGTATCTTTGCAAGGTTAGTTAAAACATTTTCCCAAACTCCCAGTTTCAACGAGCCTCTGTTGGGAAAGGTTAAATAGCACTGTAGAGTAGTCTTTTGGCATTCAAGCAGTTCCTCTGCTCAAATAACGATGAATATAATTGAAGGTCTGAGTAATAAGGTCATAAAGTCAAAAAGAGTTACCACAGCGTGGTCAACATTTTGACCATAAGGAACAGTATGTAAAAGTTGGTTAACTGAAAGGATTTCCCGCCTCTTTAATAACTATTGTGTCTCTATTTCTTTAGAGTCGTAGCCGAATTGGAAAGAAGGGGAAAACCTTTTAAGTAGAACATTTTGTATTTAGAATTGGTGTTCTTTAGATTCATATGATGAAAAGCTTCTGTGGATGAGTGCAAACCAGACCTACCCTTTGAATAAAAATACCTTCCTGATATGTTGCTTATTCAGCGTGGTCTTCATTTGTGCCTTCTTCTTGTTGACCTGTCTTTAACCCTTGTTTGACACATTACAGAATTTCATGATTCTGTTTTTAACTGGTAGAATTACTCGTTGCATTGGTGTACGTGTGTGTACGTGTGTATTTGTATGACAGAGAGAGAAGCACTACAGTCATTCCAAGAAACAGCTGCCGTCTAAAATTACAATCAGTATTAGAAAAAGAATAGAGCTTAAAAAAAAAAAAAAGAATGAAATAAAAGCAGACATAATATAGGGGCCAGAAGAAAACTTTTTTTAAAAAAAGTTAATATTCTCAGAGAAACAAGATGAAATTGATTACGTGAACTAAGAACAGGATGGTGTCTTTAAAGGAGCAACCAGAGAATGAGAAAGAGCTCCAGAAATGTAAAAAAAATATGATAACCCAAGTAAAAATTTCAGTACACAGGATGGAAGATGGAGTAAAATAATTCTTTCAGAGGTAAAATGAAAGTAAGCAACAGGGATGGAATGTGGGAGGGGAAAAAAATAAGAAAATTAGAAGATTATTTCAGGTGGTTCAACATCCAGCTTATAGAAGAGCTAAGAAAATTCAGGGCAGGAAATTGTCAAAGAAATAATAGCACAGGAAAATTTCCTAGAAGTAAAGGACATGAGTTCCAGTACAATGAATGGAAAACAATCCACACCAAGACACATCATCATGCAATGTCTTAAGTTTTGTAGAGAGGAAAAAAAAACCCAAAATGTTAACATATAGAGAATTAAGAATCAAAATGGCAATGGACTTAGAAGATAGAAGTTAATGGAGCATTACCTTCAAAATTCTGATGGCGTGTGATTTCCTTCTTCTTACTCTGTATTCAGCCAGACTATTAATCCAATGTGGAGATAAAATCATTACAATGTACTTTTATTCAAAACATTTTTTAAAAGTAAGGATAAGGAAAACTAGATTTTTTCCTTTCTACTTCCAGAACATAAATGAGTGAAGGCACCTAAATATTTTGTAAAAAGCAAGTTCCTGAACATTTGTTCAACACACCAGTGTCTGCCACTCCTCCAAAACAACTGTGTATCTTGAATGTATAATTTTAACATTTTTATATGTGTATAGGAAAGGTCCAGAATGGGGCCGGGTGAAATTTCTTTTACTACTTACTCTGTATATTGTCTGATTTTTTTTTTAAATGAGTATACATTAATTGTAGTCAATAGAATATAACTTAAAAGAGGGGGGAAAAAGAGACATGACTTGTTCCTTCATTTATTTTTTAAAATATAGGAAGTGCATGCCATGTCTGTCTTCTCTACTAGGTGCTGTAGGAGATACAGTTGAAGTAGAAAACACAGCCTCAGCCTTTGAAGGATTTTGGGTCTGGCTGTAAAGGGGAAATACGCATGGAAGGGAATGGCTCCCAGCCATGTTGGAAGTCTGCCTCTGTGTGATCTCAATGTACAGGCTACTCTCAGGGCCAAGCAGATGGCTTTCCAGGGTCTGCAAAGAGATGGCAGCCTACTTACTTCAGAGTACTTTAAAACCCAGCATTCGTGAGAACACCAAACACAGGACACTGATCTTGGAATGTCTAATTTAATAACTTTCATTTACATTTCTATAGAAACCAACATGCTTCCTGCTGCCAACCCCAGGAGCCAGAGGTTAGGGTTTTTAATAATAATAACAATAATGAGTTATACTTGTTCCAGATTAGTTTTCTGGCACTCCAAAAAACAAATGGCTAAGATGTCCAAAATGTTCCTTTCACAACTCTGCCAAGTGCTGGCTTCTCCTCTCTGTCTGGAGATCCAGCCAATCTGTTGAAAATTATCCCTTTTTTTTGAGTACTTCCAGGCAGTTGTTCAGAGAGAAGACTAATTCCTGCAGTCTGAGATGGACAGCCACAAATGGAGACTCTTTTCCATACTTCTGCAACAGAAGGAAATGACACTTTGTGTTCTGAGTCTTATTTCATTTCTTCTAGGCACGAGTTTGGGAAAATGTACACCGGCCATCACATCATACCTAGTTGTGGACAACATTGTGTATTAATTGGGAGTGTAACATTTGCTTGGTGACTGCTTGATTTTTTTGTTTTTGTTTTTTTCCTTGTAAATAAGCCTTGGCCTAAGTGTTCACAAACTTACAGAAAACATGGGTTCGCTGGGGGAAAAGAAGCATTGAGCCTAAATAAGAATTAGTCCATACCCTCTTTTCTGGTTTGATTTTCATGGAAGTTAGGGGGTTTTTTGTTTTTATTTTTGTTTTTGTTTTGGGGGTTGTGTGGAGGGTGGTTAGAGGTGCTATCATGAGTTAATAAGATTCTTTTAATTGGAATACAGGAGAGACTTGAAACTTATTTGACCCAGTGGAAGAATCTGTGGTCCTGTGATCTCCAAAAGTACTTTATAAGAGCAGATGGATAGATTTTTAAAGATTAGTTTGGCTGGCAGTTTGCCTGCTCATCTACTCCCCTTAAAGTCAGTGGGTGGGCCTGGCTCGGTGCATGGGAGTGGAAGCTCAGATTGGGAACCTTAATCTAACTTGAGCAGGCTGATTGACAGTAGTGGAGAAATGGCTATCCAACCCAATCATGGGACACGCACTCCTTTGAAAACTGGCCCATCTGGGCTACAGTGTCCTTTGCTCATTACGTGGATGCCTCGCACAGGGATGCTTGGGTTCCCTGTGTAATAGAAACCCTGAAATCCTGGCGGCTAGATTGGGGAACAAGAGAATTGTGTTCTAGGCCTGTACTTTCCCCCAACTTGTATTTTGATCTTAGGAGACTCCCTTAATTCCTCTGGGCATCAGTTTCCTCATCTGTGAGATTAAATTATCAGAGTAGTAGACTTCTCTGAAAGTCCTTCTAGTTCGAATATGTTCCTTGAAGGCTGGGACTCTATTGTCACCTTTCCTTTGCTTTGATAATACAAACTGGCAAATTAATATTAGTCTTAGTGAAAATGTCTATAAGGTTTGGAGTAGGATCCTGGAAGAGTTAATTGAACAAAAGTATTACGGGAATAGAAACAAAAAAAACTTATTTTGAAATATTGAACCTTATGCTAAATTAGTTTCTTTTTAATGTGTAAAAGAAATTTCTAGGTGATTTTTTGCTAGTGTTTTGGATGAGGCAGGTTTAGCGCTGTTTGAACTCTTTGTATGTTTAGTGCATGTGATTGACTAGGGTTTTAATACTTACACGATGCTCTTTGGAATTACCAAATAAGAATTTGTAAAGTGCTGGCACTTTGATTTTGGACGATTGTTGTTTTTTTTTTTCTTTTTAATAATTTTTTAAGACTTTATTTGTTTATTTATTTATTTATTTTTATTAGAGAGCAGGGAGGGGCTGAGGGAGAGAGAGAGAATCAATCCCAAGTGCTCCACACCCATTGTGGAGCCCGACACAGGACTTGATCCCACAACCCTGAGACCATGACCTGAGCCAAAATCAAGAGTTGAACACTTAACTGACTGAGCCACCCAGACACCCCAAGACTTTGTTATTAAGTAATCTCTACACCCAACATGGGGCTTGAACTTACAACCCCGAGATTAAGAGTTACACACTACCGGCTGAGCCAGCCAGGTGCCCCTGGACCATTGATAATGATATAGATTTCTGGCTTTCAGAGCTATGAAAGAATAATATAGTAGTTAGGTTAGATTGTATGTTCCTTGATACCAGCATCCCTTTTATTTAGTATTATTTTTCCACAGAGTCTAACTCGGTTCCTTGAATATCATTACTGTGTTTTAGTTACCTGCTGCTGCATAACAAATACCCTAAAATTTAGTGGCTTAAAGTAACAACTCATTATTTCTCACAGTTCTGTGGGTTGACTGGGTTCAGCTGGTTCATCTTCACCACATGGTGTCATCTGGGATCACTCAGGTGGTTGCAATATCTGAGACCTCAGCTGGGACTGAATGACCAAGACGGTTTCACATTCACATGTCTGGAACCTCAACTGGGAGCATAAGTGACAGAGGTGGGGGGGTGGGGGCTCATGGGTCCTCTCTCTAGCAGAGTCATCAAGTCTCGAAGACTGAATCCAGAAGCTGCCATGCCTCTTGAAGCCTAAGGCAGAACTGGTACAGCATCACTTCCACTACCTTCTGTAGATCAAAGAAGTCAGGCTAGACCAGAGTCAGGGGAGAGGAAATAGACCCTGCCTCTTGAAGGGAGGGAGGCATGCACATATAGCGAGCGTAGTAGGAATTATTGTTGGCCGTCTTTGCAGTCTACCACAAACTGTTTAGAAAATTACTATCGAATTAACTGTTGGAGATGGACTGATTCTGAGATTTTTTATAGATGGCAAGATTTAGAAAGACACATTCTCTAAGAAATAAATTTCTGGTGTAAAAAAATCCATAGAAGCTGCCTGGATGGGACCTTGAACACACGAGGAATTCAGGAGATGTATGTTTACTGACCATCTGGCTGTGGAATGAGTAGGAATGTATTTCCAGGCCCACCCTTGGGCTAGTAATTTCTACAAGGAGAATGGCAGGGCACTTCCAGAACCGACAGTTTCCACTTCCCTCCATGGGTAGAGTATAGTGATGGCTGATTTTGTGATTTGGGAGATTCTCCACCAGAAAACAGCTCCTAAAGGGAAGGATTAGGAAAACATTCAGTAAGTCCAAGAATGTTATGGCTTTCCACGGAGGATTGGAAGGGAGAAGAGATTGGCAGGAGACCTGGTCAGAGTCCGTGCCCTTAGAAGAGAGGCCCTGAAGAAGATGCCCTTCCTTTAACAGGCCCTGGGGGGAGGGGCGGGGGGGGGGGGACCATGGCCATGATCACAAGTGCTTGCTGAGTGTGAGATTCTGGCCCTGGGGCCTCTGACATCTGTTTAGTCCAATCACTCATTCTTTTTAAATTACTGCTTCTCAAGGGAGAAATGCTGGTGTCAGGCCCACTCAGAGGTGGGGAGAGGATTCTAGGAACAGAGTCAGAGATGGATGATCCTCCTGGTGGGGTTCCAAACCCAGATTTCTTTTTTATTAGTTGTTTCTGTTTTATTAGTTTGCATTTGCTCCTCCTTTTAAATGTGTGTGTGTGTGTGTGTGTGTGCGCTTTGTCTTCTTTGCAGGTTTGTTTCTATTTCGGGGTACTGTTTTTCTTAAGATGCACTTGCTCTTTTTATCAGCAATCACTGTGGCAAGGAGACACAGGCCCTTTGCTGATTTTCTCTCCTCTAGAGTGGTTTTATAGGCCAGAATCTGGGGATAGCTAAGTTTTAATAGTTTATTGGGTTCCCATTTGAAAAACCAACTGAAAACCTCCAGGCTTTTGCCTTCAGCGTTTGTTTTCATCTGATGAAACCAGGTTTATGGTGTTTGCTCCATGGCCTGTGAATAAGTCCTGGGTTTTGTTGTTGTTGTTGTTGTTTTTAAAGCAGGCACAAGCTATGCCTTTGCTGCTGTTTACTATGGAGTTCCTTTTTCTGCATGTTTTTGCTTGCCTTTGCAAGCTTTTTCTCTTTATATCTTTGTACATTACTCTCTTGATCCCTGTTCCTGAGATATTCAGAATGATAGGGGATCTGTTTGTAGGAATGGGGGGGTGTGGATACCTTATTTTTACTTGAGACACAGTTCACTGAAGGCTTCTTTTCATTGCGCCATGGGTTTTTATCAGGATGCTTTTGTTAAGCTCAGAAGCATTTGCTTTCGGCATTTCAATTTCAATATGTGTGGCAGATCTTGGGACAGGGTCTCTAAGAGAAACAGTAGCTTGATTCAAGTGAAGATTTTCCTAGGCTGGTAGATGGCAGGTGGGATTCAAAGATGAAAGCTCAGATGCTCTCAAACACTAGAGCATTACCATTACCTCGGCATTACCAAGATTAGATGTGGAATGTGCAGACCAAGGGAAGCTCCGAGCGTCCGAGCGTGGCTGGGGTAAGGACTGCCTTCCACGCATGGCTTAGCCAGGATGGGGACGAGGCGTTCTGGGCTGGTGTCAGGGCTAGGGCCCCAGACATTATGTTCAAATGTAGGAGAGGCACAGAGAGTGTACCACCCCGAGGCTACCGCATTCAAAGGGATCCAGATTGATAGGGAACAGTGTTCTTGATAAAGTGTTAAATGTAAAAAGCAGATAATAAAAGAATAAGGAGGAGAAAGGTGTAGATGGACAGACATAAGAGCAGACTAGCGGCCATCTTTAGGTGGTGGGTTTGTGGTGGTTTTGAGATTTTTCTTTGCAGCATCCTTTGTTATCTAATTTTTCCTCAGTAAACAAGTAGTGCTAGAATAGTTTTTAAAAAGCTTTTAAAATAAAACAAAACAGTGCTGGGCAGGCATTTTCATTCATTCAGTCAACCTCTGTTGCCTGCCAACTTTGTTCACGGCTTTGGCTGGGCCCTGGGGGAGCCACCCCTGAATGGATCAGGCCGAGGAGTGCCTTGGGGGGGACTCACAGCCACTGTCGGCTCCTGGTGCCGGGCAAGTGGATTTCTTCAAGGAGCTTCTGTGTTTCCCCAAGGGCCTCTCCATGGGTTGTGCCT
Organism: Halichoerus grypus; assembly: GCF_964656455.1. Taxonomy (NCBI): domain Eukaryota; kingdom Metazoa; phylum Chordata; class Mammalia; order Carnivora; family Phocidae; genus Halichoerus; species Halichoerus grypus. The sequence goes on from NC_135721.1 coordinate 74,583,320, forward strand.
GCGTAGTTCTTACATGACAGGGTGGGGAATAACTCACCTTTTGTAGAGTCTGACAGTCCCAAGCTTAAAGCTGCTTTATTCTCATTCTCTGTCCTGGCTTGTTTGTTTTCACCTTTGTCTGTTTTATCCCATTCGCAATATTTGGTGGTCTCCTTTTGTCTTCCTAGAAGCTTGAATTTACAGAGATTCCGTTTTTCCTTTTTGGTTATCACTTCTTTTGTTTCCATAAAGTTGCAGGGCTAGTTTTTGGCCACATAGAAAACAGGTTTGAAATGCCTGTCAGTGGAGAATTTACCCCCAGGGCTTGCTATATTGGTGGAGGTGACATATCAGCCTGTTTGCTTATATGGGTGAACTAGAATTGAACTGTTTGTAAATCAGTGAGACAAGCTTTATATATTTGTGTTTAAGAAATTTCAAGTCCTGGCAGGATACTCAGTTTATTAATTCAAATCAGGATTTTGAATGTCCTTAGATACAGCTAATGAGTCACTTTAAGAAATTTTTAATTCGTTACCATCTTAGTCATAATTCCTTTTCTTCTTGATTAAGAGAAATTGTGTTGAAGCTGGATGGGTGGTTAGGTGTCAGTTGGGTAGGAACCAGTCACTGAGGAAAGATAAAAGGCATAAGGCATAGGCTGAGGTCATCTGTAGTAGAATATTTTTCTTCTCTGGCTAATCTTACTTATTCATTCATGGCCAGAATATTTACCAGTCAGCCAGCGTTTATGTAGAATTGTGGTTTGTATCAAGAGTGATACAGGGGTACCTGGGTGGCTCAGTCGGTTGGGTGTCTGCCTTCAGCTCTGGTCATGGTCCCAGGGTCCTGGGATCGAGCCTCACGTTAGGTCTCTTGCTCAGCGGAGAGCCTGCTTCTCCCTCTCCCTCTGCCAGCTGCTCTGCCTGCTTGTGCTCTCTCTCTCTGTCAAATAAATAAATAAAATAAAATAAAAAAGTGATACAAGGAAGTATGAATGTGGTCCCTTACCTGGTTGATGTGAAAAGGTACATTCAGTGAACGTCCATTGGGTCACCGCGTTTCTACCCTCTCTCTAGTCTGGTCCATCTGCTCTTGGCACATCTCTCTGCTGTTCAGAAACTTTCAGGGCCTGTAGACACAGGCTAAGCTGCTTAGTCTGGCATTTGAAATTTCTAAAAACTTGTATGCCATCTTGCCTTTTCTATCTTGTCTTGTCATGAAGCCCTCTTTTCATCCAGCCAGTTTATCTACCCAGTTGGTTTCTGTAACTACCCACCCTCTCCATGCTATTTTCTCTCCCTTTTAATCCATTCTTACCCAGTTTTTCAAAACTCGTCTCTTGGTTTCCATGTTTCCCACAAGCTGTTCCCTAACCTCTCCAGCTGCCGATGATATCTTTCCCAACTCCACTGTTACTGGAAGCTTTAGTTATTTGACCCTTAACGCAGTTTGTCTTCCCTAGTTATAGTCTCTGCATGTGCCTTGTCTTCCTAACCAGATCTTAAGCCTCAAGAGCAGTGACTATTTCACATTGTTAGTGTCTTCCATGGGACCTAGCACAGTGCTCAACCTGAAGTATGTAGGTATTCAAAATATTTGCTGCTTTCCAGAATAAACTATGATCATGCTATAGTTTTGATTAAGTAGAAATGACAGGTAAGACTCACATGTTCCAGGATTCACATATGGACTAAAATGGTCCCATGATCTTGGCCTTTAAAAATAAAGCTATAGATTATAGACCTATACGGGCAGCCGAAAACCTGTGAGCAGCCTATGAACTGCAGGCCTTTTGCTGTAGTTGAGAATCAGGAGTGAGTGAAGTTTGAATAAGCCCCCTTAGATAATTCTGATATCCTCCTATGCCTTACCTTTTGAGGCTCTGTTTTATAATATGCAAGAATTGTTAATATTGAATATCCTTCAGGCAGCACTCCATACACCTTTAGCCAAGTCTTTAGTAGCCCTTGGCTGATGCAGATTTGAGATGATGCTAACCCAAGCAAGTACTCAGCTCTTCACCATTTGCAGTGAATTAGAGCCCTGGCCAGAAATAGAGTTGATATTTTCTTTTTTTTTCTTTTTCTTTTTCTTTTTTTTTACTTCAAGTTTTTATTTAAATTCTAGCTCATTAACATATATGGTAAAATTGGTTTCATGTGTAGAATTTAGTGATTGATCACTCGATGATCACCAGTGCTCATCACAAGTGCCTTCCTTAATACCCATCACCCATTTAACCCATCCCCCACCGTCCTCCCTCCATCAATCCTCAGTTTGTTCTCTATAGTTAAGAGGCTCTTAGAGTTGACATTCTCTTAACAGTATCGAGGAGCCTGAGAATGCTAGAATAGAAAGGCAACTCCTGTGTGCTCAGAGTACCTAAGCAAGGTCAAAATTCTCCTTAGAAAATAATTTTGGTTTTCCTTAAACCCTGACAGATGCGCAGTTGATGCTTCAAAGCCCTACACCACCAAGCATGGACACAATAATTTTAACAGAATATTTTTTTTAAAGATGTAGTCAAAACCCACCAAATTATTAAGAACAAAACAATTACTTAAAACATTCACCAAATGTTTAACTTTGAGTAACGTACCTTCTTCATATATTATGCAACATAAACTAGTTGGTAAATATCTGGTAAGGTAGACTGAATGAGGTAACTCGCTGTTTGGGACAATTAGTTTTAATTCAATTAAGACAATGGCTTTAATTTGAGAATAGTAGCTCCACAGCCCTTTCCTCTGGCAGTATTTGTGGTCAGCAGAGCCCGTTATTTATCAAGGCAATTTCTAGATCATGGTAATGCAATCATATGGTCTGCTTACACAGAATACTAATCTCTCTTGACACCACCAAGAGATATTGGACCATTGAGGAGTGACTTACTCCCCTGGAAATACTGTTTACCAAGTTTTGTGGTGTAGATGGAGAGATTCTATATGGGCAAGTATACACAGGGATTTCAGTATTAAATTCATATACAGTTTTAAGTGACTCCACTAAAAATGGAAACTGATGTTCTTGACCAGTTTTGCTTAGCGATACTGAAGAATGTAACAATGGCCTGTAGTGGAATGGTTTTGTGGTCTCCCTGTGTAAAGCACTGAACCTACAAAACCTAGGTTTGCTGTTTATTAACAAGGAAATTTACATATCATTGTTTGTAACAGTAAGGTAACGACCAAAAGGCCTATCGTTTGGGATTAAATCAATTACAGTCAACATACAATGGATTACTCTGCAGCCATTAAGTGGAAAGAAATAGAATGGTGTACCTGATATTGAATGATTTCTCAGATATAGTTCAAATGAAAAATAAAATCAAGGGGCACAACCATATGTATAATATGCATATTTGTGGGAAAAAGGAGCTAAACTAAAAGTATGTACTTGTATAAACAAATTTTTTAAAAGGAAAGCTGAGATGCTTTTGCATAGTTGTCTATGTGGAGGGGCACTGGGAAATCTAGTATGTGGGTTTTTTTAACACTAGCATTTGTTATTTTTTCCACAAAAATATCTACTAATTAAAAAAGGAAATGAGCACATTTTTGCATAAATGTCCAATAAATGTTCAATAGATCTGTAACTTAAAAGGAAGTAAAGACTTTCTCTTTAAAAAAAATTGGTTTTACTGAATGTGAAATAGGTACAAAAGAAAATTTACATACTGTGTGTAAGGTATAAAGAGTAAATATGCAACAAACACTCCTAGATCCACCACCTGGTTAAGTAATGGAACATTTCTTTTGAAGCCCCTTATATATTCCTTCCTAATCCCATCTCCTTTCTTTTCCCCCTGGAGAAGTGATTGATTACTTTTACCAATTTTGTTTTTATTTATTCCTTTGCTTTTCATTTTTTTATCACTTAAATTTGTTTCTCTAAGCGAAGTATTACTTAGTGGTGCTTTATTGTAAACTTTGCATAGAAGGATTATATTACATGTATTCTTCTTTAACTCACTTTTTTCACTTAACATTATGTTCCTGAGATACATCTGTTTTGATATATCTGTAGTTCATTCAGGTTTACTGCTCTACAGTATTCCCTTGTGTGAGTGTACAGTTGATTCACTCTGCTCTTTTTTTTTTTTAAAGATTTTATTTATTTATTTGAGAGAGAGAGAATGAGAGAGAGAGCACATGAGAGGGGGGAGGGTCAGAGGGAGAAGCAGACTCCCTGCCAAGCAAGGAGCCCGATGTGGGACTCGGTCCAGGGACTCCAGGATCATGACCTGAGCCGAAGGCAGTCGCTTAACCAACTGAGCCACCCAGGCGCCCGATTCACTCTGCTCTTGATGGACATACGGCTGCTGTGCATATGCTCGTACAAGCCTTCTGGTGCCCATGTCCAAGAATTTATTAGGCCATTTACCTCGAAATAGCGTTTGTGAATCACTGGCTAAACACATCTGTGGCTTTCAAGAAAATGCCAGATTATTTTTAAAATTGTTGTAGTAATTTTTATTTCCATCAACAGTGTCTAAGAGTTCCAATACTTGGTATTATCAGACTTTTCAATCTTTGCCAGTTAATATAAAATAGTCTCTCAGTACGATGGAACATCTTATGTTTATTGGTCGCTAATGTTTATTTTCTGTGGATTATATTTTATTAGGTTTTATCCATTTTTATATTCAGTTGTTTGTCTTTTAACTTATTGATTTCACTGGAGTTCTTCATATATTCTCATACTAATTATGTAATTCTCAGTTATATGCATTACACATTTTCTCCCCATTTGTGGCTTGACAAATAAAAACGTTTACCTCCATCATTTTAAAACCTTTTTGTTATGGGAATTTTTAACATATGTAAGAACGAAGAGAATAGTATAACTAACCCCTGCATATCCATCACTCAACTTCAAGAATTACCAACATTTTGCCAATTGTATTTTGTCCATTTCTTGTCCTACCGAGGTCACAGGCATCATGTCATTTTTCCCATAAATACTTCAGGATACATGACTGATTTGATAAGAGAGTTTAAAAAGAAATACATCATGCTATTATCATGTGTAACAAAGTTAATAATTCTTTAACCTTCAACTTTTCCCAATTGTCTTAGAAATGTCTTTTTATAATTGGCTTCTTAGAATCAGGATCCAAACAGGGTCCACATGTGTTTAGTCTTTTTTGGCCTCATAAGTCTGCTAAGTCTCTTAGTCTCTTTTATTTCATAATGTTTGATACTCCTCCTCTGCCAAAAATACTTAGTACGTGTATTATTTTGTGGTTTTATTTGTGCTTTTTTGTGTGTGTAAAAATTTTTTTTAAATATTAATTGATGTAGTTGAATATATAAATTATTATTTTTACTGGATTTGCATTGTATTTGGTGAGAATTTCCTCTTTATAATATTGAATCTTCTTATCCATGAACCTGGCACATCTCTCCTATTTAAGGCCTATCTTTTCTTACGGCATCTCCCTATAAAAAGTATGATACACCAATGTAGAAGAAAAAGAATCTTGCACCTGAAACTAATGCAACATATGTCAACTATACTTCAATTAAAAAAACAATAATAAATTTTTAAAAGAAAAAGAGAACCTTTGCCTCTACCTCACACCGTACACAAAAATTAATTTGAGATGGATCATGGACCTCACGATAAAAGCTGGAACTGTAAAACTCCCAGAAGGAAACAGAGTATCTTTGTGACGTTGGGGTAGGCAAAGATTTCTTAAGCCACAGAAAACATGAATCATTAAAAAAAAAAAAAAAGGGACCCAGTTATTGGACTGAAAACTTCTGCTCATCAGAAGACATTATTAGGAAAATAAATTGGCAAGCCACAGACTAAGAAGGTACATGTAATGCACACGTTTGGCAAAGGAAGCAAGCAACCTAATGTGAAAACAGGCAAATATTTTGAATTGATACTTCACAAAAGGCCATATCAATAACCAAAGCACAAAAAGAGTGTTTACTATCATCATTAGTCATCAAGGAAATGCAAATCAAAACCACAGGGATCTACCACTAGGATGGCTAAAGTAGATAAAGAGAAAGACAACAGCAAATGTTGGATAGGACACAGAGCCACTAGAACTCTAGTTTATTGTTGGTGGGAGTATAAAATGCTCTAATTATTTTGGGAAACTGTCAGTTTCCTAAAATGTTAAACATACTGAAATTTTATTCTCGGATACTTATTCAAGAGAAATGAAAACATGTACACAAAAACCTTGTGTAAGAATGTTTCTAGCAGCTTTATTCATAATAACCTACAAATGGATACAGCCCATATCTGTCAAGAGGAGAATGGATAAACAAACTTGTATATTCACAAAATGGAATACTACTCAACAAAAAAAGAATCAAACTATTGATACATAAAGTAACATGGATAAACTATGCTGAGTGAAAAAAGCCAGACACAAAAAATTATGTAAGGTATTATTACATTTATATGAAATTCTAGAATAGACAAAACCAAATTGTAACAGAAATAAACTCAGTGGTTGCTCTGAGTATTGAGAGTTGACCAGGAAGGGGCACAAGGAAACTTTCTGGGATGATGGAAATTTTCAGAGTCTTCATAGGAGTGGATTACATGAGTATAAGCATTTGTGAAAACTGAATGGATCTTGTCAGAATTCAAGAGTAGTGTTTATAAAGATGGAAAGTTAATCCTCACAGGTGTCAGCTGAGATTGGATGTCCAGAACCGTATGCACAAAATCTGCGCCTCTGATAACCATACTCCAGACCAGTGGTTTTCAACTGGGGGCCATTTTACTCCTCGGGATACATTTGGCAATGTCCAGAGACATTGTTTTTTCCAGAGACATTTTTGATTGTCATGACTTGAAGCGGGGAAGGGTATTACTGGCATTTGATGGGTAGAAGCAACAGAGGCTGCTAAATATCCTACAGTCACATGACAGTCCCCCACAACAAAAAATTGTCTGGTCCAAAATATCACTGGTGCTAGCTTGGAGAAACCTGTTCTAGACCTGCCCTTGTTACAGAAGCTGTCAGCCTTAGCCAACCAGATGTTGATTATATTCATGGTCCAAATCAATTGTCGAAACTTGGCATTTGCAATTTCTTCCCCAATAGAATTTAATATCAAATATTTGTAAATATACATAATCTTAAATTTTGAGATAAAATTCCATGTGTCAAGAGCACTTCCAAAATCAAAATTAAATGTTTTGTTTTGACTGTTAAATTTTTAAGATGAGGTTTGTTCTTAACTTTTTTTCATTAAATATTCAAGCGAATGACCTTGGCTCTCTTCCTTTAAATAAAATAAAGTAAAAAGGCTTTATTATTAGATCAGAGGAAATAAAAGATAGTAATTTCTTTTTCTTCCCTTTACAGAATGACAGGAAGTGAATTCTTTTCTCGTTTCCCGGAACTCTATCCCTTTCTTCTCCAACAGTTGGAAGCTGTAGCTAATACTGTGGACAGGTAAGAAGAGAATAGGGTAGGACACAGTGAAATCAAGGAAGTGAATTACTTCATTAATCGAGATTTATCCCTCCAGGCAACAGTTTTTAATCAACTCCTTTCTTGTAACTTAGATGGATTTTTTTTAAGTGCTTCTTTACTACATCCTGTTGCCTGACTCTACAGTAGATTTGTACCTGAAAAGTTGTATAAAATCCTGTTTTGTTTTTGTTTAAAGTTGGGGGGAGTGAGAGGGAGAGAGAGAATCTTAAGCAGGCTCCAAGCCCAGCACAGAGCCAGCCACGGGGCGCTTACGACTCTGAGATCGTGACCTGAGCTGAAATCAAGAGTCAGACACTTAACTGACTGAGCCGCCCAGGCGCCCCTAATATCCTGTTTTTATAATATATTTTATATTTTTAAAATCCTGTTTTATACTGTTTTTTCAAATTCTGTTTTCAGTGAACATATTTCAGAAACTAGCTTCTTAGAAACACAGCTTCTAAAAAGATTTTCTTCCCATGATATTTAAAAATCTCTGGGTTTGCATACTGAGTTTGCTGTCACAAACACAAGCCATTTTTTCTTACTGGCCTGTTGCAGTTGACCATTGTGAGAGTAAGCAAATAGCTGGCTGGTCTGGTCACCTGTGACCAGAAATGGCACCGGCATGCCTAACCCTGGAAACAGAAAATAAAGCCGTTCAGAGGACTTCCCGTCTGATCAGGGCACATAGAAAAGTTTATCATTGTCCTTTCAATCACATCCTCTACTGACTGGAATTTTTAGAATGGTGTCTTAGAACATGTGCTTTTTTATTCTTCTAGCCATATTTGCACTTGATATGAATTTATACTCATTATCTGTAATGGGGAAGTAAAATAACATCAGTGAATTTTACTTCTCTTTATGATACATTTCCTCACATTAGTAATTTGTACAGACAGGCTTTTCTGGCCCCAGTAAGTGACCGTTCAAGCTTTCATAAGTACATTTGGCTGTTGAAAGTTACACATTTCATACTGTGGAACTCCTTTCTGCTGTATGAACAGCTCAAATCAAAACACAGACACGAATTAACAATTAGCTTTGAGAAGAGAATCGTGTGCTGGAGCCCAATCCATGGCTTTGCCAGTAGCTCTTCCTTATTTGCACATTAGGAATATATGAAATGAATGGAGGGGAAAAAAAACAAAAAAAGGGAAATGATCTTCTGATCATAGAGAGTCTCACTTTATATTCATAATCATTTAATGAGAAAAATGTTTGAAGGTAGTGTCTCACCTCTTAAAGTTTAAATCTTTTATGTACAATCACTTGTTTTTCAGTGATACAGGAGAACTCAACCGTCATCCAAGCATGTTTCTCTTACTTTTGGTGTTGGGAAGACTCTACCCTTCCCCGATGGATGGCACCTATTCTGCTCTCAGCATGGCGCCTTTCATTCCGTTCATTATGAGGTAGTGTGTGCTTCGTGGAAATAATGGGGTGGGCATGGGGGCAATATGGGGTATTTTAACTTGTTCATATTTCAGAAAGTGTAGTTGGTTTTTTATTATTATTATTATTTCTTGTTTTTTTACTTTGAGAGGGGTCCTGTGAAAGCAGGGGCCTGGGGGCTATTGCCATTGCCCCCAACTGGTCTCCAGTGTTTCAGAGGAAAGTGCTTCTATTGTGGGTGCAGAAGCCCATAGCCATAGCCACTGTTTAAGTAACGTTCCCTTGGCACTCTGCCTGCTAGTGGATGTGTGGTGCTGATAGGAGCTGCCTGCTTTTGAAAAACATAGCCTGGGTATTTGCATTATCCCTGTGTTGAGCCTAGCCAGCATGAGGCAGGATTGGTCCTGGCATTATATCCCCGAATGTCGTTGAAAACGACATTTGCCTCCTCTCTCTGGAGGAGTTTGCTAGTGGGTGCAAGGGGTAGCATCTAGCTGGCCATATGTGGCACAAGTTCACTTCCTACTCAGCTTCTCTTTCAAGACTGGAGCACCTGAGAAAAAGCATGGAATTATACATGGAATCAGATGGTAACAGGCTTTTCTGCTCTAGAGCCTATTGCCTCTTCCTCTGTTAAGTTTTTGAGGTGTATTTGCCACCTTCTGATCACCTTTTTCATTTTCGGATCAAAGTCCTCAATAAATAGGCCTCCAAAAAGTCTTAAAAATTTTCTTAGGGAACATTTCAGAAGCCCAGTCATATTAGTTAGCTTTTGCCTTTCTGCGTACGTCTCGATAAAGCAGCACTTTCATTTTAATTTAGGTACCAGAAATTGAGATAGACTTAGAGCAGAACGTTAAGATGTTAACGTTAACACCAAACTCAAGAGAATGTGTTTGTTATTTATGTGGCGTCCTGGGTTCCACTTCCTGGTTTCACAGAGCTGACTGATGCATTTTAATGTGAGAAACCATGAAGCACGAGATGCCGGCCTGTGATTGCTGCAGCCATTTGTTTGCACCAAGCTCTGGCGGTGGCTGTGTTATCTCCGATCACAGAGATGACTCACTCAGATGGGGTTTTTGTTTCCTGATACACAAAGTTACTAGTCTCCTGGATCCAGCATTTGGTGATTCATTTTAGGAATTTGGGTTGTAAATTTTACTTTCAGGAGCATTTAAAAATTGTACTTTCACTTATAACTGGAAAGAACTGAAAAATGTTTCAGAAGGTTGATGGGGTGGGGGAGGAAAGGCACATGCTCAGAATCACAGAAGGACATGCTTTAGAACTTTGTCATCGTGTGTTAAGAACATTCCATTTGTGGAAGCTTATTACTAATCAATCTGTTATGTGTTGCATCCTAGAAACCAGAAATTACTACATTGAAAATATCCTTCCTGTTATTTAGAGTCTACATATAATCAGAATGCTCATATTATTAATTATATTCAGAGCACTTATTATATAACAAAGATTGCATTAATGTAGAAGATTTAAATATTGCCATAAAGCCAGTGTCCTTAGTGTATTCGTTTTTTTGGTTGTTGTTTTTTTAACTCAAAAGGCGCAAAGCGTCCATTACACTGTCCTCCCAGGGAAAATGCCTTGGTCAGTAGTTGCTTTCTATCTGAATAAGCATTCATAGAATGCTACCAAGAGCCCAAGTGCCACAATTGATTCCTTAGAGTGTCAGTAGGCTCTGTTTATTGAATGTCCATTTGTGGTATAGAACAGTGTTTCTCAGACTTTAAGAGGTAAACCTATCACTTGGGGTATCTCATAAATTTGGATTCAGTAGGTATGGAATGGAGCCTGAGGGTCTGTCTTTCAGACAGACTTCCAGGTAATGCTGATGCTGCTGGTCTGTAGATCACACTTTGAGTACCAGGATTAAATTTGGGATTTTAAACATTATCAGAACCCCTGCCCTGTCCCCCACTACACATGATTTTGACAGTAGTAGGGTCATACTTGGTACTTGGTTAGGCTATTCCAGGGGTTTATAAGAAGTAGATTTTGACCCGGGAATACAGAGAACGAACAAGAAAGTACTCTGAGCAGAGATGTTAGTAGAAAGTACACCAACATTTGTTGAGCTTTGACTATTTGCCCAACACTGAACTGGCCATCTTACTTACAACGACTCGGAGAGGAGGTGTTATCACCCCCACTTTCCTGTTGAGGAAATTGAGGTTCAGAGAGCGAGTCAGTTATAGAGCTAGAATATGAACCCAAGAGTATAGGGCTGTCAAGAATGTTGGGTGTACTCTTTCCATTACACCAAAATAACCTTTTATGCAGCCAAGAGCAGTGGCTACACTGAGCAGGCCCGTGGGCCCTGAAACTGATGCAATTCAGAGTGAGGAGGAGCCTATCTCCAGAGTTGGTGGACCAGAGTGCTGTTTTCAGGATATAAAAGTCATGTCCCCCCCAGCAGTGGGATCTGCTCCTTGCTTTGCTTTTCCAGTAGTGAGGATGGCTTGATTGGATACAGCCATTCTCTTGGGCTCATCTCCAGGATCGTTGCCCGAGGTATCAGGGTTGGTCTGCGACCAGGTATGGAGGAAGGCTGGCTTAACTGCCCTGACCATCGTCTGTGATACAATGGAAGGATCTTAGACTTGAAGTTCAGTCAGAAGCCCAGTTCGGGGTTTCATCAACCTAGTACAGGAGCAACCCTGTGCTACCCTAAAATGTTACAATCACCTGGGCAGATGAACCATAAAAATAGTGAATTTGATAAAACTGTACACATTTGATTTAAATTACTTCTGAGAAAATTCTTCATGAAGGAAGTGAAAGATTGGTCGTAAAACCTGTCATTCCAGGCAATATTTGTGGTACTGGTGATGGTGAAGATTGGGCTGTTTGGACGTGGGGTAATAGCTGAAAAGATGGGTGCATGCACGAGTGGGTGGGTGGTGCTTTATTTTTGTAGCATTGCCAATGTTAATTTATGTACTTGGAAGAGTCTAATCAGGCTCTTGGATATTCTGAGTTTAGCTAAATAGAAATTTTTCAGCTAGTGGGAGTAGCACGAGGGTTGCTCTGACCAAGCTGAAGTGAATTGCACAACCAGAAGATTAAAAGCCCCAATGGCAGCTTTTTATTTCCCTTTGATTTATGTATACTTAACCTGCCGTTTCCTTCCTCTCTGTAAGATGTTTGTAAGCATTGTTCGTATTTTTGTTCCTTATCCAACATTTGGGAGTATAAACTTATATCTCTATTGATCTTCTTTGTTGACTGAAATCTTAGAAGTTCTGATTTCGGTCTCCAAAGTTATGCGTGTGTGCAGTTGCATCATCTTGGAACAGAAATGATAATGTTAATCACAATGTTTTGTGTACAAGTTTTTTTAAATCCAGTGTGTTTTATGTGCCCGATGCTCTGCTGGATCCAGATTCGCGGCCCTTTACCATGCAAATGTGATGCCTTCAGTTTAAGACCATTTACCCTTCAGTTCAAATACCACCAAGCAGAGTGACTCATGCTTTAAAAGGGACCCCAACTGGCTCCCTGAAAGTACACGTTCCTTGTCTAGGGCTTTCTAAAGACCAGAATATCTCTCTACATGTACCTTTGAATTCCCTTTTACAAGGGAGTTTCAAGTTTGAATTGAAGAACTACAGGAAACCAAATATGCCCCAAACCTGGGTTTAAGAGACCTGGTTCTGTCTAAGCTCTGCCACTCACTGACTAGCTGTGATGCTTGGACAAGGCTGTGATGCTTGGACAAGGCTCTCTACCCTCTCAGAACCAGTGTGGTACCTGTGTGTGGGGGGGTATCCACTGAGACAGAAAGCCCCTGCTGTTGCTGACAACAGATCTCAGCAGTGGATTACTGCCTGTGGGAGAAATCCCTCCACTGCCTTTTAATCATTTTTTGGGTGCTTTTAAAAGGATCTCCCTACCCCTTTGGGGGCTTATTTTCATTGCAAATGACTTTCAGTATGTCTTTCCTCAAATCATTTCACTGTTCACCTTAGATAACTTTTCAGTGAGATCTGCTGTTCTTTTCTCTGAAAAATATTGAGGTGCTAATAACAATACAATCTTAATTAAATACGTGGCAATGGAAATCACCCCTAGGGACCTGTGCTGTGGACACTTTTATAGTTGAGATATTGAAAAATCCAGCCAAAAATTTTAAAAATGGAAAATACATGTTTTGTACATTTAAAAAACATTTCATGGGACCTTTGGATTGTACCAGTCTTAAAAAGGGAAGAAGGGTAGGAGGTACGAAAACTGAGTTAGGCCTTCCAAGCCTGTGCTATTGAGAAGTAATATTGGCCCTTGTTTTCTTGTCCTTGAAAGTTACATAATTCAAGGATTACCACATTACTCCTTGCCTAGGTTGTGGAGTTGAAGGAACTGGTTTTCCATGGTGTAGAGTTGGGGCTTTTGCAGTAGGCGATGGATGGCTTCTACCTTCGTTTGTGATTATAATACCAGGAACTCCCCTTCAAGGCTGCATGGCACATTTCTATCTGCTCTGTCTTCCCAGAATGCTTGCAGAAAAGTAGGTCGGCTTTGCCTTACAGAGAGATAAACAGGCAGAGAGCAGTTGAAACACTGCTGGGAAGGAAGAAGACATGCCCTCCTCCCTTTCTCTTCACTTCAGGCCCGGCTCATCTCTCCCTCTGAAAGGCTGTAGCATTTGTTACTTTAACCTCTTATCCTACCATTCATCACTACTGTATCATAAATAACTGTACTTTGTATGCTCAGTGCTATTCTCTCCAAATAAATCTTAACCTCTTTCCATGCAGAAGCCACTCTGGGTTTTTTTGGTTTGTTTTTGTTCTTTGGTCCCCTTCTCTGCCTCACCCAGGTTTGGGCACAGAGACTGAATTATTAACCTAGAAATGAAAGTAACTGCGAATTGAGACATTTGGTCTCTTAGCAGATCTGTGTATCTGTGAAGTACTAGGGACTCCTAGTCCTACAGTATTGGAGCCACATTTCATAACCCACTGCTTACCGGTTACGTAGAAGGGAAGCTCAGCTGGGTCTTGTGTTTTACCTGGCCTTTGAGGAGTCTTGTGTTCCAGTATGAGTTCTGACATTTACCTTTATTTTAACTTCACCTCACTGACCCTCTGTTTCCTTATCTATCAGATTCAAGTATTGAATATTGCCTAGGTCCTCTCCGGCTTCATGGGCCTGTGAGCTGAGTCCTTCCTGGCCTCTGAACCCCTTTGCCCTGACTGCTGTCCAGCAAACTGCTCTGGAGGCCCACCTCACAGCTACCCTGTTGCAGGCTTTAGCAAAATGAGAGGAGCCTGGATTGATAAGAATGGAAGAAGGAGGGAAGGAGGGAGATGTCATTTTTCTGCTGAAAGTCATAGAACTATCTATATGCAAGCCTTCCAGATTATTATGGCATGAATCGGAGGGCCCCTGGGTGCTTCAGCTATCAATCTGTGTAATGGGGCTAATACTGCTTACAAAACAGCAGATAAAAGGCTCTTCGGTTTGTTTTTTAAGAAAAATTCAATAGAGAAGGAAGGAGTTGATGGTGATAGAAAGAGGGCAGACTTTTTAAACTCCTGCTTTGGCTTGTCCCAACCAGTTAACTGGAAGGAAGGCCCTGAAGCCAGATGTAGGGGAGCAGATAAAAAAAAAAAAGAGCACCGTGTTGTCCTATTGATGAAGGCAAATCCCTGGACCCAGTAACTTAGAGCCTTGGGTACATGTGAGCCTAGAACTATGTCAGTAATTAGGGGGAAATGTGGGATGGCAGTGTTCTGCTGGGAGCTTGCAGAAGGATTTTCAAAAGAGAAGGGAAAAGGCGTATTTTACCAGTGACCAAACAATTGTGTTGATACTGATTGTTTTAGACTGGATCATTCAGTGTATTACTTGCAAAAGCTTTACACTTTGTTTGCTGAGGTCGAGTAAGGATTCGCTAAGAATAAGTCATGCCTGAGTCACCTCACTGTTTTGATGGGATTACCAGTCTGATAGATGATGACAATGCTGCTTTATTCAACATTTGAATTACTTACTTAAATGAACACAGACTAGATTGCATGCTTATCGGATTTGTATATAACATAAATATAAGTGGTGATGGGATCAAAATTCAAAATAGTCTTTAAGCATGGGAGTGACAAACAAAAATTCAGGCTGGTGGCCATGATTTCTATGTGGCTGGGAAAGAAGGGGATAAAATTGAGGAAACATATACTAGGAGCTTCAGTTTTATTTGTGATGTGTTCTTAAGCTAGATTTTGGGCAAGTGGTTAATTGTCATATTATTCTGTGTACCCTTTGTTATATGATATGTCTGACATTGTCCGTAATTTAAAAATAAGATTCAGAATAGCCTTGGAAGCCTGGATTGATGGGCTGAGATTATCAAGATGTCTTTTAATAGAGATATGTGTCATATTCTGATTTTCTAAAGAAAAGTCAAAATTATGTACATACAGGATGAGAGCTGTCTGGCTCCCTAGCAGTTTTTATGAAAAAAAATCTTGGGAAATGGCATTTCCTGGTGAGTCCTGAGGAAGCAATGTGACACAGTTGCTGTTACCAGATAGTGAGGACTGTAGTCCGGACCCCTGAACTCTGCTGGTCAGATTAAACCTACATCATTGTGCTTCTTCTGTTATTCTGCTCTGGGCTTCCCATTTTAGGAGGGTCACCGATAAACTAATATTTATCCAGAGGAGATAACCAAGATGAGGAGGAAGCTAAACATCTGGAAATAGTTAGACTGGAAAAGATTTAGTCAGAGGCAACATGGTAATGGTCTTTACATACTTGAGAAGCTGCCATATGGCAGAAGGCACATAATTTCTTTCTTGTGCTCCCAAGGGGAAAGTAAGAGATAGATTTCAGATTTTAATATAAAGAAGAATTTTGTGAAAGTTAGCATTCTCCATCAGGGGAATGAACAGATTTCCATAACACTGAGCTGCAGGTCATTGAAAGTATTCAAGGAAAACTGATCACATGCAGTACATCTGAGGTTGAGCGAGATGACCAGTAGGGCATCTTTTTGAGGTGTCTTATTTTGGAACAGCTGAGCAACCTAGATGTATATTCCAAATGTGCAGTGAAGGAAATGATAAGCCTGCCTCTGAACCTATAACATGTTATTTGTACATTTTTATTTATGGGCTACTCTGTCTCCCAAAGAAAAGAAGTTGGGGTGCCATTCTTAGCATGGCCCACAGGGTCACAGTGGTCTGCTCCTACATGGTGCCCTCCAGCAGTTAATTCACTTAAATTTAGCTTCTAAGTAACTTCTATAACTTTGTTCTGGAGAGTTCTGAAAACACTTTTTTGGCCTATGGGATGTTATGTCTGAAAAGCATTCCTTATTAATTTAATTATCTTTTTTGTGGTTGCTATATTTTTCTCCATTCCAGATGTTGGCTGAAACCACATTTGTTTTCTGACAAGTACAAGGAACATCTGAGTCTTTGAGAAAAGTCAGAGAGATGCTTTTCTGAAAAGTGATTAAAATAGATAACCCTTTGTTGTCCAAACTTCCTGAAGGCTCTTCTTTGAACAGAGATGCCTATAGAGAGAGAATATAAGAGTCCCCAAGCCTAGCCCATGACAAGAAGAGACAACTGAGAATAGGTCTTTGCCGGTGCTGTTAATGTAGGACTTGTTCCCACCTGTCCCTCCTAGAGGTCCAGAACTCCACCCCTCCTATGGTTACTGCTGAATTCCGTGAGCCTTTGAGATTGGGACTAAAGGTTAGGAATGTCCCTATACTGTCCTGATCTGCCAGCTATGGTTGGATGAAGGAAGGGAACTGCCTCCCATCAGTGTGTGGAAACTCTGACCTCTGGCTTTCCTAGTGTGACTCTGATACCAGGTCAGGCTCTGGGCAAGATCGTCAAGGTGCACATGTTCAGTCCTGCTCAGGGGTTTTCCAGCTGCTCCATTTTCCTCTTTGCCTACAAGCCAAAAACCTGTGCCCACTCCTTCCTTTCATACAGATGCGTAAATGACCCTGGTCATTACCTTCCTTGGGGCTATTTGTTGTATTACGGAGACATACATTTTGAAATACAGCAGTGAAAGTTGGTTTTGGAGTTTGGGGCCTTACACAGGGGAGGACCTAAAAGCAGAGATGGGAAGGTTGTTTCCTAATGCTGGTGAAATCACAGTTCGGGCAGCTACCTACTCCGTCTCCTTTCTACCATGGCCCTGCCTACCTAGTGCTTTATGGGGGACGTTGTGCTCACGGCCTTCTGAAATTCTGAATTTTACCCAAGGGTAACAGGTTCAGCATGTGGAATGAAATCATGTTTCCTGCATTGTGTGGCTTTTTTGCAAAGAGTACTGGTATAAAAGGATACTCTGTCATCTGTCACTGATTTTTATCTCTTAGTTCCTAGAGAGGGGCCTGGCCAACTTCATCTCTGGTGCCAGATCTCTTTAAGACCATTTTCTAAATATGTTTTTGAGCAAAAGGAATGAGGAGTTCACCTCTTATGGAATGCATTGACAAAGCAAGCTAAAAAAACAAAACTTGTACGGACCAGCTTTTCTTCAGTGTTATCTGTTACTTCAACAGGCCAATTCAGGTCATGTTAGAACAAGTGATTTGATCTGCAAACGGCTTCATTCTTAGGTGAAATTTTTGACAATGATGATAATCCATGGCCTATTGCTGCCATTCACTCTAAAAGTTAGAATCCAATCACTTAATAGATTGACGAAATAGTTGTTAAACATCTATTGCATACCTACCTAGTGTCAGGTCTTGGGAAAGATGCAAAGTAAAGAAAGGTCTTCATCCTTGAAGAACTTGCAATCTAGCTAGTGAGATAAAACACATTGAATTTTAACCACTGAATTATGTGACAGATACACTAAGGGCCAAGGGCCTATAAACAAGGGAAGAGCACCAGTACTCTTGGAGAAGTTCAGAAAGCTTTCCCAGTAGCAAGGCAGGAAAGAATAAGGGAATTCAGTCTGCTGTCTTGAGGACCTTTAAGAAATCCCCCATGGTGATTAGCAGCTCACAGAAGACGAGAGAAAAGTCAGGCTGTCTACTCTGTAGACGGTTGGATCTAACAAGAGAAAGAGAGTTTTATGATTCATAACTTGGAAGTCATCATAAAGAGCTTTGCTTTCACTTGAATCAAGGGTTGACCCAGGAAATTTACAAAATACATGGTTTGCTGCCTAACAAGAGAAACTGATAGACACTCTTTGCTAATTTTAATAAAGGACAGTATTTGCTCCAACTTATACATTTAAGGCATATGGAAATAATAATAGTAGTAGGAAAACTATTACAAACATAGTAATGTTTAAATTTTAAGATATTTTAATGATATCTTTCCCTAAGGAGCTTTTATTTCCTTGGTCTTAATTACTTTCTCAAGAATTATAGGCAAGGTGCTCAGCAGGCATTTTTAATGCTGAATTGAAGGCTTTGACAGTAGCCAGCCCCAAATGCCGACTTAGGCGGTCATCTTATCCTACACAGTAGGGAACATTTTAAGATAAAAAAATGTATGTCTTTCTCTTTAGGCAGCAAATACGAATTAGGGAATAGAGTAGGAAGGCAAAGATGAATTATAGTAGGCTTAAAATGAGGACAGGGGAAAATAATGACCCAGCGTGTTTGGAATATCTTTCCCTGACTGGCACAGTTTTTCTTCCTCCCTCTCCCTTGGGCCTTGACCCTTACCAGTCTATTTATAATCCAGTTAAGGCAAGCTGCATTAGTCACATCAGCTGCACAAGATGCATTCACCCCCATATCCTTTTCCTTTTTCCTTCGTATTTTATTTTCCTCACTCACCTTGAGCATTGAGACTTTTTTTTTTTTTTAAAGATTTTATTTTATTTATTTGAGAGAGAGAGTGAGAAAGAGAGAGCATGAGAGGGGGAAGGGTCAGAAGGAGAAGCAGGCTCCCCGCTGAACAGGGAGCCCGATGTGGGACTCCATCCTGGGACTCTGGGATCATGACCTGAGCCAAAGGCAGATGCTTAACCAACTGAGCCACCCAGGTGCCCCAAGCATTGAGACTCTTGACTGCTCATCTTGCCTCCCCCTCCACACCAGTTACAGATACTCCCTTCTTCGCCATTTATTCTTGTCTTCTACCTTATTTTGCGAGTGCTCTTCGTCACTAGTTCAACTGTCCCTTAAATATATTTGCTGAGGGCCTACTTTGTGTCGTTGCCCAAACCCAATGCCCTTACTTTCATCACCTCCCATTTGCAAGAGAAAATAGAGGCCAACAGGCCTAGACTCTCCATAGAGGCGCCCACTCTACCTCACACCATAGTTCTGTAGTTTTATAGCCAGACATTTGGAAAAGGTTTTCTGTGTTTACAGGCTCCACTCCCTCCCCTCTTATTCATTCCTTAAACTACTGGATGCTTCTTCCACCACCTCACTGCAGCTGCCCCTGCAAAGATGCAATAGAAGTGACCTAGTCCCAGAAGCCACTGGATGCTTTTCAGTGCTCATCTTTCTTTACCGTTCTCTGGAATTTGACACTATTGCATACTCCCTTCTTCGTGACACTCTTTCCTCTGTGGCCTTCTTTGGCCATTACATCTCTGGCAGGACCCCTTCCTGCTGCCTCCCAAATATTGGTGTGCCTCTTTGCCCTACCCTCTGCTCTCTTCATTTTCACTTAGCATGCACTGTCTGGGGTTGCTCCTCACATACAGCGATGTCCTAGATCTAGGACTTGTCCAGAATCATAGATTCATTGTTCTATTGGCCAACTCCTTCTGCCTGTTCCGTAGACACCTGAAAGTCAGCAATTTCAAAACAAGCCCCCAGGTAATTCCTCTGCACCCTAAACTTAGACAGCCATCTCTTAGGGCCTAGCACAACATCTAACATCACATTCCACCTGGCCAGCTGTAGTCAGAGGACCTCTTGAAAGGAAACATGTTCGAATCAGGACTCAGGCTATCACGAGGATCCTCCTGATGTCATTAACTATGTTCATGCATACTCAGTAACGAAGAAACATTGGTTTAAAAAGTCATTGACTTTTGATATCCCTCCAGTAAGTTTGGAATGATTTGCTTTTTTTCTCGTATTGATGATCATCAGTTTGAGATAGCAAGTGACAGGTGTTGGTACCTTTCTTTGGAGATGGAAAAGCCAAGGCCCAGAAGGAGTAAGCATCATATGTCCACAATAAAAATGTGATTCGTTAAGGAGTCAGTCTATGAGGATTGATTCATGTATTCATTTACTCAACAGATATTTACTGCAAACATCGGTTGTATGTCGGGCACAATAGAAATACAGTGGAGCACCAGACAGATAAGATTTTTGGCATAATGGGGTATCCCTTGTGTTATGCTGGTTCTTGGTCCCTGCCTTTCCTCTGATGATTTTTTCCATCAAATTAGTGATAAATGATAATAATTAGCAAATGTTTAACTCTGGGCCAGGCACTGTTTTAGGACTTGATACATACTGACTCATTAGTCATCGTGACGACACTGTGAGGTCTATAACATTATTATCCCCATCCTACAGAGAGGACAGGTTGGGCCATAGACAGTTTAGAAATGTGCCCTAGGTTGTACTGCTGGGAAGTGATAAGGCTGGGGTTTGAACCGGGCAGCCTCGCTCTGGCACCCAGGCTCTTTGCCACCGCCTGGCTACACTAGAACCTACCGTCACGGTACGGCTCTCTGCCCATCTGTTTATCATGCTCCATGACATGCCAAAATTCACCTGCAATTTTAAAGAACAAACATTTGGACTTACTGTGCTTTCTTGAGATCGCCTCCCTCCACCCACCTTGGGCATTGCCCTGGCGGTGGTCGCATTTTCTAATCTGAAATCAGTAGAAAAGGAAGAAAAAGCTCGCAGTTAAGCCCAAGTGGTTGTGACAGGTTGCTAAATAAAACTGGCTCAACTGAAGTTCTGAGATTCTTGAGAAATACTGAGAATTTCTTACAAAAGGTATTTTCCTTATAATAGGAAATTGGGGTCATTGCACAGCTGTTGGTGTCTTAGCAAGGAGAAAATGTGTCTTGAGGCCCAAGAAGCATGAAGTCTTAATGAGATTATTTGTGGGCTGCTCCTTCTGCATAACTTTTAAACTGTTAGAGAATATATTTTTCATCTGTCTCTACCATCTTACATTTCCACGGGTGAAACTTCACAGAACTTTGCAAACCTTCAGAGTTGTTGAAAGAAAAAGAAAAAAATTACAGCAACAAACATTTACATAAGACACACAGTAGCTTACTTGATCATCCTCTTTTTTATTCTCTTAGAAAGAAGACAGAATCACAAGACTATCAGTACATGTTGAAATTTTTTAAAATTGTCAACGTTTTCTTATGTGGTAATCCTAAACTTCTCTGGAAAAATGGCCAGTCAGAATCAGTGAAGTGTTCAGACTACAGCCTATTATGAAATGAAGGTTTCATTACTCCAAACTGCATATAATAACTTCGGGGAACTGCTCCAGTGGGTGGATACCAGTCTCATCTGGTTACTGTATAGTAGTTGATAACCCACAGCACAAGGCCTCTGAGGTCGGTTGAAATCTGCTGCCCCCTGCCCTTCTTTGTCACTTTTGCATTTTTCGCAGGCACAGTCCCACCTCCCTCCTTCACTAACCAAAGACTCCTAGCCAAAACCCGCTGGGAGGCACTCTGAGAGCTAGATGTGCCCCCTGGGTGTTTTTTTTCTTTTGTAGCAGAGAATTTCTGGCCTGGGATGTTTATGTCCTGGCCACCAGTCCCCAAGAGATGGCCATATTTCTCCTAACTCTAAATGAAAACTCTCAGTCCCAAATGTAAACTTCAGCTCGGCTTCAGTCTAAATAATCACAAAATCAAAATTAGGTGGACCCACGCGAATGAGATTTTTCTCTTCGGTCTCTACAATGTCCAGAGAATTAACAAAAATATATATTTGTATGAAGGGCGATGCTATGTAAATAAGCATCTCCTTTTTGATTATTACAATAGTACAGGAAAAAGCCGTCTGTTTGGGTAGAAACTATGGAAATATATCTAGGTAGCCAAGGAAAAGCTGAATTGTTACTGAAGGATGTGTCACACAGACAAGAAAATAATTTACGAAGCAGTGGGTAGAAAATATTTTCGAACACTAAACAAGTGAGTCCCTTAAGGCTGTCCTTTCGCGTGATGGGTAAGTAATGTGGGTTTGTTTTTTGCTTAACTGTTTATTCTTTTTTTTTCCCCAGAAGAATCTTTTTCCTATAAAGCCAGAGTTTAAGGCTCAGCTTCTTTTCAGCTTGGCTGAAATGAAAAGTGAAATTCATTTAATACTAATTATAACCTGCATAAGTCTAGTGAAGAGAAACTTAAGAAATGTAGTTCTTGTTTTCTAGCTGAGCTTCAGTGCTATATAATTAATATAATTCCATCACTTTTTGCCTGCTTTTTTTTTTTTCTGCATGATTTAAGACATCAGAATTTAATTCATAGCCAGAATAAAAACCGGACTTAGGGAAAACTTGAAAAGACTAGAGGGGGATTTGCCTTCTGCCGCATGGTTGAACACGTCCCGAAAGTAGCAGCTTTGGAATGCCATGTCCTGATAGAATTCCCCGTTGAACGCTGGCCAGCAGAGAGGCTTCCTAGCACCGTCCCCTTGTCTGCACTATGTGAACTGTCTGCCATGAGGGCCCTGAATAGAGCCAAGGGGCCTCCACAGGACTGCCTCAGAGCCTGACAGAAGGGCAGCAGTATCACAAGGCAAAAGCTGTGCGCTGGCTTTATAATCCCCAGGCTGTGGGTTTTGGAACTCACCAGCCACCCTGGCTCAACCCGAGATAAATACTCCCAGTTCTAAGTAGGTTGGGGAATTCAAAGCCCTGCTTTTCCCAAGTCCTTCCACAACCAATCCATGACATGTTATGAGGTCTAAGTGGAATGGCCGTGTGTGGAGGGAAAATAAGGGAATGCTTTCTACTACTAATTAATATGAACTCCCTGGCAGTCCCTTTTCCCCTTAGGAATGCAGCTAGTCACAGGGCCGGATTCTAACCCCACTGTAGTCATTCACCCGGACCAGCTTTACTCCTAGGGTAGTTGAAACCTATCTGCAATGATTTCAGAAGTCTTAAGCAGTGCCTTCTGCCCACCCAGTTTTCTCAGATGCCTTCTCCATTTTGAGCTGAACTTGGAAATTTCACAGGTAGATTTTCATTATTTAAGTATATGGTTTCGGTCCCTTCTAAAATGGAACTCCCACTGTGAGGCATATTACTTTTAAGTGATTATTAGTTATACCACAGTATGATTTAGTTTAAGTTTCTTGGGTTTTGACAGGAAGAGAAATAGAAGGCATTAGTTGGGTGAAGTGTTGGGGATGGGATAAGGCTGGTGGGGAGAGAGGATGCAGAACTTGGAACAAAGGCAGAAAGCAAGTTGCCACCCTCACACATGTGGCCTGGGTGAGGACTGCAGTGACTTCTTCCCCACCAGGATTTGTTTTCGTGCTTTCAGTGAAAGGGGGCATCCTGTTTTCTATTTACCTCTCCCTTCTGGCCGGGAAAGACTTAGAGGGTTTTTTGTTTTTGTTTTTGTTTTTGTTTTTTACAGCTTTGCCTCTTCCTTATCCCTTCTAGATGTGGTTCCATTTCCTTTCCAAGATGAAAGCTTGTCTTTGTCCCTTCCCAGAATAGTTCCAGGCAGCAGAACACAGTGAATCCTTCCAGATAAAAGACCCTGCTGATAAAATGCCAGATTGTTATCAGAGAAGTGAAGTGAGGGGAGTCAAGTCCCTACCATTAATTACCTAGTTACAGCTCTGTTTATATCCTGTTCGTTTGGGGGCATGTTTTCCTTGGACAGTTTCTTGTCTGTGTTCTGAACTGCAGTCTGATGTTTGTAAAAATCCCAAAGGTCAGGGAATAGTGGGTTCCTTATTTTCCGAAAGGTTTAATGGCAAGGAAGAGAATATCAGAGTTTCTATCTTCCATCTGGAAGGAAATGGACAAATGTTTGGTGGTTCATTCTTCACCTCAAGCATGCAAACCCTAGTGTGTTGAATGAACTCTGACTTTGAATACTTAGCCAAGAAGTTACCTGGAAATAGAATGACATTTATCTCTGTGAAGCCATGAGTATCAACCAGTGAATAACTGAGTATCTAGACATTGAGGCCAGAGTCTAAAATGTCCTAAAACTGCCTGGAAAATGTACTTAATGCTACTGAACTGTACACTTAAGAATGTGTAAATTTTATGTTATCTATATTTTATCACAATAAAGATAAATGAATGAATGAATGAATAATGCTTGCTTCCTGGCAGCTCCAGTACTTGGTCTCAGTTGGAAATACCAAAGGGTTGGGTTACATGGTCTGCTTTATTTTGAATGGAATTATTGTTGCATGTAAGGCATTATTCACCCTTTTAAGAGCCGTGAGGCTGTGAGCACCGAGCACTGAGCACCTTGATGAACACCAGGTAAAGAAACTGTTTTGCCACCATCATCTGGACGTACTGGAACATTTGGGGACTGGAAGAGCCCTATCTTGAAAATGATTGATTCTAAACCACTATAGCCACTCTCCTTCCACAAATGTAACAAAAGAAGGGAATAAGGTCTCTCGATGGCTGGAATAGTAGGTAGCATCTATCGCTCTGATGCTCAAAGAGTAGTGCTGAAATGCTCCATGACCAGAAGGGGTGTTAGGTGACTTAACCTCCTTTGTGGCACCTGGCAGTCATTAAGTGGTCAAGCACATGTTTCTTCACTGAATTAAACTCACACCTGACCTTATGCTGTCCTGTCAGGTTCTGTCCTCAGCCCAACCCATTTTTGTTATAAGGCACTTGACCTGTGACTCAGCCAGTTCTTTCAGCTTTACTGGTGATGGGGTTCTTTTTGAAGACTGCACTGTTGCCTTTTTTTTTTTTTTTTTTTTTACTAGACCAAGAAACTTCTTAAGCCCTGCAAACATGTTTCCTGGTGACCTAGCTGCGGCATGAATTTCAGGGTAGAAAAAAAGAAAGAATATGAATATAACCCTATTCCAAATCTGAAACTTTCTTTCTCATTAGCCCCGGAAGTCCTGAACTCAGAACCCTGACTAAAAGGTGCTTCTTTTTACCCTGTGTAAGTGTGTGCTTAGGCACTTGTTCCTACCATCCTTTGAAGAAGTTGTGAGACATTCATCATGGTTTCAGCAATACTTTTCTCAAATTTAGTATTTTCTGTAGAAAAGGCAAGAAAATATAGGAACCTAGGAAGAAGCTAAAGTAAATTTAAAATATATAAAACTTGGGGCGCCTGGGTGGCTCAATCGTTAAGTGTCTGCCTTCGGCTCGGGTCGTGGTCCCAGGGTCCTGGGATCGAGCCCCGCATCGGGCTCCCTGCTCGGCGGGAAGCCTGGTTCTCCCTCTCCCACTCCCCCTGCTTGTGTTCCCTCTCTCGCTGTCTTTCTTTCTGTCAAATAAATAAATAAATAAATCTTAAAAAAATAAAATAAAATATATAAAACTCATTTTGAGTGAAACCAGTAAAAATAAGCCCTGACCTTTTCTTATAGGTAAGAAAAATTAGAATTTTTTTTAAAAAGTATTCTTTTAGGAAATAAAAGATTTTGCCGGAAATAGCATGGGTGATTAAAGCAGTCTGGTGTGAAAGACACATCTTAAAAAATCTCCACTTTAAAAAAATAAAATTTCTTTGCTCTCTTCTTGACTAATGGTTTTGTCAGAATAATCATTTAAATAATAAATGAAATGCTTTGAAGTATATAGGGGAGTGGAGAACTTTTCGGTGCCTTGTACGAACTGGTGATACAGATTATAAACTGAATGATGGCAAATTCCACCAGTTTACCTAGGATCCAAATATTAGCAAATGTCGCCACAGCCATAGAAATCTACTCATGAAATCATGACGATGAATGGAAGTGATCCAGATTGTTTAATTTTCCTTTGAAATGTTGTATTTATTAGATCTTAACACCCAAAAGTTAAACAGTATTGAATTTCACACATAGCACCGTATTTTTAATCTTAGGTTGAAGGTTATATCCTTGGCTTGATTGAAGAATGACTCATGTAATTTGCACTGACTTTTTTTCTTTCTTTTTTTCTTTTTTTGATGGGCAAGGAGGGAAACTGGGAAGTAAGATGATACTGAATTGAGGCTAAGTTTATTAAATTCAAATGGAAATAAATAAATGTCAATAATTTTCTTGTTTCTTTTTATATTCATGTATATACCTTCTATAAAGATTCCTTGGAATGCTACTTTTGCTTGAAATGCAATATAAAATATCTCTTGGCCACTAAAATTAGCAGTGGGAATTAGTGATTTTTTTTTTTCCAGTAAATGTATCAAACTGTATCACAGCCCAATCCTTCAGACGCATGTACTTGTTGGAGGATGTGGCCAGAATTCTTTATTGACATGTTCCCCATCTTAAAATACAATCACCATGAAATTAATGTATTAAGCCTTAGTCACAGTCCAGGGAAGAACTTAAAGGTAATGTGATTCTCCTTATAATTAGTAACCTAATTAAATGCTGGAGAGTTTCAGTCGTAAAGCAGTGTACCTTGCTTCCGAACAAAGATAACACCACCACTGAAATTGTATAGTTGTAACACTAGTATATTTTTAATTAGTGGTAGGTATGTGTGTGTGTGTGTGATCAGTTTTGTTTCATCTTTAAACTTTGCACAGTGGTCTCCATTGTGTATTCATTTGGACTATATTAAATAACAGTGTACTAACTTGGCTTCTGTTTTCTCAGTATTTGGCATGATTCAAACTGGGATGAGTTGAAATTTGCCTTTTTGCTATGGAATAAGCAAAAATAAAAGATATTAGGAAGCAGGTTTAATCTACTCAAGATGGGGAAAAATATCTGTTTAACCTTAATAACCATATGGAAAATCCTACTGCTAAATGCAGATGTGTTTATTAAAGCTGGCCCAACAAATCTGGCCTTGCTCAGTTGAATGGTTTGAGTTGTCAAGTGTACATAAGTGTAACAAAATTGAATTTCTTTTACCATGTGTTACTGCTGTTCAGTCCTATGGTGGTTAAAAATGTCTCATAGTTGAGGCACACTGGTTTTTGCAACTAGCACAGGCAATCGAGGCAGACAAACCTAACTTTGAATCCCAGCTTGTTCATTCACTCCCGTTTTGAGCTTGGGCAAGTCACTTAATCTCCCTCAGCCTGTCCTAGAACAGCATGTTGATTGGGAACAATTGTCCCAGGAAAAAAAAAAAAGTTTTTGTGTTTTCATTCTTATATGATTAATCATTAGGATTTCAGTGTTTATTGATTTGATTATTTAAGAGGGCACCAGGAAAAGTTCATTCTGGTCATAAAAGTTCAAAGGAAATAGCTGGGCCTGTTTGATCTTAGGAAGGGAAGACTTGGGATGTTGTGCGGGTGGGGCTGGAGGCAGAGAAGGGAAAACCAGACGGGCTGTGGATAGCAGAGTAACTTTTCTAAAGTATGTGAAAGGTTATTCTTTAAAGCCAGCCTTATGGAGGTCTAATTGGTATAAAGTAAAGTGCACGTTTAATGTGTACTATTTGATAAGTTTATGCCCCCATAAAACCATCACCCCTGTCAAGATAGTGAACACATCATCACCTATGAAAGTTTCCTCGTGCCTCTTTGCAATCTTCTCCAGCCACCCTGCTCCTGTTGCCCGGCAACAGCTATTTTGTGTTCTGTCACCATAAATTAATTTGCATTCATACAATTTCCATTCATATAAATGGAATCCTACATTATGCGTTCTATTTTGTCTGGCTTTATACCTCAGCATTATTAATTCTGAGAGTCGTCCATGTTATTATGTGTATCTGTTCCCTCTTATCGCTGACTAGTATTTCATTGTACCAATGCACCACAAGTTTTTTACAGACGCACCTGTTGCTGGACACTCGTGCTGTGTCTCGTTTTGACTATTTCAAATAAAGGCACTAGGAATATTCATGTACAAGTCTTTGCATTGACCTATGTTTTCATTTCTCTAACATAAACACCTAGGAGTGGAATGAGTAGGTTGTGTGGATGGCGTCTGTTAGCTTTTTATGTCAAATGTTTTCCACAGTGATTGTACCCTTTTACATTCCCACCAGCAAAGAATGAGAGTTCCAGTTGTTCCATAGAGTTCCAAGAGTTGTTCAACTCTTGGTATGCTCTACCTTTAATTTTAGCCTTCCTAGTGAGTGTGTAGTAGTATCTCATTGTGGTTTTAATTTGAACTTCCCTAATGACAAAGGATGCTGAGCATCTTTACATGTGTTTATTTGCCATCCATATATCTTCTTTGTTGACATTTGAGTTCAGAGTTTGACCCAGTTTTGTTTTAAATTGGGTTGTTTGTTTTCTTATTATTTAGAATATATTCTGGACACAAGTCAAAAAGTTATGCTTTTCTACATAGATTCATTTATTTCCCTGGCATATAGAATCAGCAAAAAGAAATTAAGTTGCAGCAGGAAAGAGTATAATTATACCTAAGTACTTTTTGACTGTGATACTAACGTGGGCATTGGGGCAACCAAAGGAGGATATAAAACTTTCCCTGAGGTATTTAAAAATACGGTTGGCGTTTGGATGCTGTAGGCTTGCTGATGTATGACT
Organism: Halichoerus grypus; assembly: GCF_964656455.1. Lineage (NCBI taxonomy): Eukaryota > Metazoa > Chordata > Mammalia > Carnivora > Phocidae > Halichoerus > Halichoerus grypus. Next base: position 74,611,737 of record NC_135721.1, read on the forward strand.
CAATTTACCTAATTGCAGTCATCATTTGAGGAAAGAATCTTTCCTGGGGTGGGTCTGTTGCAAACATCTCAATATTCCTTACTCTTTTGTGCTTTTTTTTTAGGCCAAATATATGCAATTTCTTGGAATTTTTCAAAACTTGCCATGTACTTTATGGTTTTTTAAAATTCATTTTCTCTGATTTTTATCTTGAAATGTTGCTATGAAACAGAGGAGGGTCATTCAGGGGCATTAACTGGCTTTAGCAAAAACAAATTGCAATCTCTGGAGAGTAATGAAATCCAAAGAAATGCTCAAATTTGTCTTATCCAGCAGTAGCACAAAGCATTGTTTTAGCTGATAATATTGGGAAGATTCATTTAACTCTTTGTAGAGGCAAAATAATTAACTAGATTCTAGAGAAGAGGTTCTACATGATTAAAGAAGTCGGGTGGTTTTTAGCTTGCGGAAGGGAAGAGCAAGGGGTGATTTAATGACAGGATTCCAATACAGTTAATGAAGGGTTTTCCTGTGTGTCGAAAACACTGGTCATTTGTTCTCCAACTCCAGAGAGGCTCAAACTAGAGAAAATTGGCTCCAAGTATAGAAAGATTGAGTCTGAGTAGTGTTAGACATAAAACTTTCATTATTGGCATCAATATTATTATGAGATTGAGCAATGGAACAAGTCAAGAGAGGTCATAAAGATATTTTAAAATAAAAAAGATAGCTATCTGCCTGGGATGTTTAAATGTCCATTGAATTATAGGATTTGGTTATTGAAGGGGACCTTAGAGATGACTTATTCTAATCTCCTTTTGCAGATGAGGCTGTGAAAAGACATTATGTAATTTGCCTGTGGCCATATTGCTAGATGCTAATATTTTACTCTGAGGATGTTTTATTTTTTTTATTTTTTTAAAGATTTTATTTATTTATTCGACAGAGAGAGTGAGAGAGTACAAGCAGGGAGGAGTAGTAGAGGGAGAGAGAGAAGCAGGCCTCCCGCCGAGCAGGGAGCCCGATGCGGGGCTCGATCCCAGGACCCTGGGATCATGACCTGAGCCGAAGGCAGACGCTTAACCATCTGAGCCACCCAGGTGCCCTCTGAGGATGTTTTAAAAGTAGCCTCACTCCAGAGACACCAAGGAGCTCATGTGAGGGTTTCTACTTCACAGCAGCTTTCACTCCACCAAAGTAGTCACTTGCCAATTAAGAGCCAAGGCACTGACCTGTATGTGTCTCTTCTTGTCATTAAAAATGTTAAGGATTTCTCTTCTTGGACATTTTGAACTTGTCTCTAAATAAATGCTATACCTTAAATGACTGTAGATGATTTGAGCAGAGGTGATCAGTATCAATCGAGGTCAGCAGAGGACACCACCACAACCTTTGGGGATCTGTCCCAGTCTGATACAGGGTTCCTCATTAACTTCTGGTTGATGGCTGTGCTACAAAGAGTATAATTTGGTGGATGACTTTGGCTCAGTTATTATGTCCTGGTGACTAATTTGCCTTTCTTAAAGATAATATATTATAGGGGTGCCTGGGTGGCTCAGTCGGTTAAGCATCTGCCTTTGGCTCAGGTCATGATCCCAGGGTCCTGGGATCAAGCCCTGTATCAGGCTCCTTGCTCAGCGGGGAGCCTGCTTCTCCCTCTCCCTCTGCCTGCCGTTCCCCCTGCTTGTGCTCGCTCGCTCTCTCTCTCTGTCAAATAAATAAAAATCTTTTTTAAAAAAGATAATATAGAGCTTTAGGTTTCGTTTTGGAAAACACTGGTTAGAGCAGTAGGAAACATTTCTAGGCCACCAGTTCATTATGTATAGGGTCTGCAAATATGAGTTCTAACCATTGGAGTTAAGTAGCATAAATGGCTTACAAAGGATTACACATCCATTACCATAAATGAAAGAAATTGGCACAATGCAATTTATTTGATTGTGATTACATTTTATTTGGTAACTCATTCTGTACATGTTCCCACTAGACCATCTAGAGCAAAAGCCTACATATGTTTATATTGTATTATATAGTTATTTTAAAGGGTTTATATGAGTACTAAAAATGTGATAAAATATTCAAAAATACCTAGCATCTTAGCTGATCTAGTAGGCACACAGTGAATGATCCTACCTTCCCTTCTTTTTTCCTTTCTTGAGCTTTAGTCTTAGGTATTGGAATCTTTCAGAAACCTAACAAATTCTTGTCAAAAGGGAAGTTTGTTCACATTTAAAAGTGTTTATTTAAAAATTGTCATCAGTGTATGCTGAGCACTCACTTGACTCACAGGATGTTTAGATTTTATGAGATTTTAATATCTTTTCAGATATAATCACCTGAAGAGTCAGGTTCTGTTGGTTCAAGAAAGATTTACTCGGCACCTATGATTTGCTCAGCCAGTCTTGGGCTAGATTGAGGATGCTTTGAATGCCAGAATGAGAAATTTGTATTTAATGTGGCAGTAGAGAGGTATCATGGGTTCTGAAACACTGGAAAGCTAAAAACAAAACTTTTTCAACTGGACCAAAAACATTCCTTCCTGAACCTTCTCCCTATATATATTAGATTAAAAAGAAGAAGGTAAATTCTCTCTATACCTTTGTGTAGTCTGTTGAGTTGACCACCCAGTCCTGTGTTTGTGAACTGGAAACCACTCATGGTAAATATGGAACCACACGTAAAGTTTAATGGAGTGACTTTCAGCTCTATGAAATTGCTTCGAGAACTTGGTCTTTGAGCAGTGACCATCATCCCAAGGAGACCCTTGGGACTGTTCAGGACTGTTTTCTCTGAGCCACACACTACCTGCAAGGAAAGAAGGAAGACATGCTATTATGTTCAGTCCCTTTAGAGAATCACTGGCTGCCTGATTGTGCTCATCTCTCAGCCTTTTGTGGAGCCAGAGTAGAAACAATGTGAGGGCTTTTGCTATTGAGAAGAATGTGAAGCTCTTTCACTCAGTCTGCATGAGGGGCCGCCTCAGCTCCTGCCCTGCACACAGCTGATCCCAGCCCGGGAGCCCTGAGGGTAGATCCAGAGTGCTTTTCCAGCTGTCCACGAGGAGGCCAGTACACCAGTATGCGGCTTACTGATTCAGGGTCAGAGAGAACACCCACTCACGCACGGGGAGGGAAGACTATGCCAAAATTTCCAACTAAATCTACTGATTATTTTCATTGTTTAGGCAAGTTTTATACTGTTTATGTTAGATATCTGTATTTTTTTCCCTTTATAATACTCCATTTTATTTTGGGTAAAGACCAAAATTAATGATTCCCTTTTAATCTCTAGGGCTTCCAAAGTCTTTGTATTTATGTTGCTATAAAGTCTTTTCCATGTTTTTCCCAGAGTCAGGAAAGAATCATTGTTAAGTTAAGGTACACCACATTTCATTGCTCCAGAGAGTAAAACCCCTTCTTTCCAACTGTCTAGACCGTTTGGTTGGAATCTGAAAAATTCAGTTTCAAATTGAATTTATCTAGGCAAAAATGAAAGAATGAAATGAAATTTCAGATGAAATATAATTTTCATACTTCGTCTGTATATTTTGATATCAACAAGTAACCTGGGATTCGCATTCAGCAGTCATGCATCCTTTCATTTATTTAAGACATGTTTGTAATTCTAAATAATTAAAGAGCATTATTCAAAGAGCTTTTTGAAGTGAGTACCATGCTAGAAAACTTCCTCTGTCCCTGTTGGAAAATTCCCCCGCTGTTATTTCCTAGCACCAAAAGGAGTGGTGTGGATGCAAGTAGCCATTGTCAGTGCACCCGTGCCCCTGCCACAGACGTGGCTTAGTGCTGTGCCCAGCGCTCGCAGGGGCATGTGGAGGGGTGTCACTGTGATGGAGGCTAATTCCCAGCTCCTGGCAGCTGCCATTTTCACCACTTCGGGATTAACAGCCTGTGACTGGTCAGGCTGTGTAAAGCTCTGGTAACTTGGAGGCGAAGTGGAGGTGATCTTCGGAGAATGTGTCTTCTATGGCTTAACTCTGTGGTCGGGCTGTCCCAGGTGGTTACACACTGCCGTTTTCAGATGTTCTCTTGTGGTTTATTATTGTCAGCATTTCTTCATAAAAACATTTTTTAAAAAAGGTTCTACTGTGTTGTTTGGAGTTAATTTGCAAAGAGCAGTTACCGCTTTGAGCTGCCCGGTAGATAAACATTTAAACGAAACGTTCTGCCTGTAGATACATATATATTTTTTCTGTCCATGAGAGCTGGCAATGTGCAATTTCTAGTTGAGCTGCTGTCTGCTGCTCTTATTTCTCTCTCACTACCCAAACCAAGGATTTTAAAAAATCAGACTTCAAAAGTCCTGAACCCATTATCCTTCCAAGAAATATATTTGAATAAAGAAATTCATGAGCTGTGCAGAGGGCAAGATTACAGTAAACGCAACTTTTAAGTGCTAGCGGTTGGAGTTGCAGGAAAAAGAACACAGAGTTCAGGTGGTGGTAGGGCCTTTGATGAACTGAAAATTGGTATAGGAAGGACAAGTAGAGAATCTGGCAACCTTGATGGGCACTGAACTCACTTGAGAATGTGGGAGAAGGGCTTCAGGAACGCCACATTTATAACAAAAACATATATAATAGTCACAGGACGCACCGAAATGTCTGCGTTTTCAAACTCACTGGTACAGACTTTTTCTTTTAGTGGTTTCTCTCTTTTGTGCACACACACATACCCACACACACACGTACATGTTTCCTGAAAGCAAGATTTGAAACTAGGAACTATACACAATGGAAAGGAAAAAGAACTCTTTGGTGAAACAGCATTAGAAACAGGATTGGAATAAAATTTGGGCCCTGGACCTGAAGAATGAAGGCGGTGGGCCTCACATAAACCAGCCAGTTGCCCCAAAGAAACTCAATCTTCCATCTGTCTTTTCCAGCTCCTTTGGTGGGGAGGGGGAAGGGTAGCCTTTGTGAGCCCTTGAAGCATGTTTGATACAAGCAAGGCTCTGTGTCCTCAGCCAGTGGTTGAGATAGAGAACACTAGAGAGTTTGTACATGTGTGGATAAAGCTTTTAAGTTTGAAAGGTATTCCACCTGTTTGCTTTAATAATAGCTACCGCTTACCAATCACTAACTCATAGGCATTGCATCTCATATGCTTTATCTCATTTAGGCTTCACAACAGGGCCATGAGGTCATTTCTCTTGCCCATTGTATAAAAGATAAAAATTTAGGAGGTTCACTGACCTGTCCAAGGTCACACACTAGTAAGTGGCAGGACCTGGATTTAAACGAAGGTCTTCTGGATTCCAGAACATATTCTTAGCTCCTGTCCTATGTGCTGTATTATTCAGAACTATGAAGACCCTGTTTCTGTTAACTATACTGGAATTTAAAAAATAAGTAAATAAAGACCCTGTTTCTGCTCTCCAGATCATTTTGATTCAGCCAATATGACACTTGAGGCTATTGTGGGGAAGGCAGATGAGATGTGCCCTGAGCTCTGACAGATCTAAATATGCAGTTGCAGGGACAGGGAATGGGAAAGGAAGTGATTGCTTCTGACCAGAGGAGGTGCAGTAAGATTCTGTAAAAGAAGTGATACCTGAGCAGAGTTCAGAAGAAGAGGAGTTCCCCAAGTGTAGAGAGTGAAAGGACATTCATTCCAGTGAGATCGAGTTGCATGGGCACAGGTGCTAAGGATGAAACAATAGTTGGTTTGACAGAACATATGCAGTTGACCCTTGGACAACCTGGGGGTTAGGGGCGCTCACCCACCCCATACAGTTGAAAATCTCCATATGATTTTTGACTTCCCCAAAGCTTAACTGATAGCCTCCTGTTGGCTGGAAGCTTTGTACTGATAACAAACAGTTGATTGACACATATTTTGTATATGTATTGTATGCTGTATTCTTACAATAATGCCTAACTTCTTAATTTTTTCAGTATTTCTAGGCTACATAGTTCCTCTGTGAGTTTTTCAAATTGACACAAATCTCCCCCCAATTTTTTCCAATGTATTTACTGAAAAAAATCTGCATATAAGTGGACCCATGCAGTCCAAACCCATGTTATTCAAGGTCAACTTTATAGCAAGATTTTTCTTTTAAAGTAGTATAGCCTGAGGTCTCAGCCTCTTCATTCTCACGCAGCCTGCAGAGATAACCTGCAAGGTAGGGTTATCGCACCTTTTATCAATAGATGACCATTCCCCGACAGCAGATGGCCCTGCTGTAAGAAACACACCATCATGGCAAAGCATTCTTGAGTAAATCAGGTGAGGGACTTGGGAGTAAGTCACACATAGCTTCTTTAAACTCGGCCCAGCTCCCAAGATGCCAACCCCTTGGTCAGGTAGGGGCATCTAGAGAAGGCGGGTGACCATCTTTATCAGCAGCAGAAGTTTGGGGGCTTCTATTTTGTACAAGCTACCACTTGACCTCTGGCAAGTGAGGATAGGACTGGAGCTGGGTCTGGGAATGCAGAGGAACCAGGGGAGCATTGGTTATGTCAGTAAGGGAGAATGGAAGGGGGTATTAGCTGGATCGTGAAGTCATTCTGAGACTTCTCTGGAGACTTACCCTCTGATTCTTGTGAAATGAGGGATTCACACAAGGTCACTGGACCTTATGAAGTCCTTTCAAAAATACCTTCCTCGCATTGCGTCAAAATGTTCTCTCAGCCATTCTGTGTTGTTGTGAGGATTAAATGATGTAATACATGCAAAGATTTTAACACTAAGTCTGGCCCTCTGTAGCTGCTCAGGAAGTGTTAGTTGTTATCAGCATCATCTTTATTGTTGTTGCTTCACCTTCTACCAATTAGAGACTTAATGGCTCCGTAAGCCACTCTCACTTCAGCTGTCTAGGTTGAACTTTTCCAAAACTTTTCCAAGACTGAGGATTTTGAGGCAACTGCACTGTCAAGTCTTAGAAAGACTGGATTTTGGCTGGAAGCCTGGGTGGCTCAGTTGATTAAGTGTCTGCCTTTGGCTCAGGTCATGATCCCAGGGTCCTCGGATCGAGTCCCGCTTTGGGCTCCCAGCTCAGCGGGGAGCCTGCTTCTCCCTCTCCCTCTGCTGCTCCCCCTGCTTGTGCTCTCCGTCAAATAAATAAATAAAATCTTAAAAAAAAAAAAGATTGGATTTTGCAGATGGACAGACCCTAATTGGAACGCAGGATCTGCCACTTACTAGTTTTATGATCTGAAGTATGTTGGGAAACCTCACTTTCCTCATCTTAAAATAGGGATGATGATAAGGACATTGTACTGAAGATGTAGTGAAGTAAATGAAATAGTGTGTCTAAACTATGTGGCCAGTCCCCACACACAGTAGGCATTCAATAATCCTCAGTTCCCTTCCTTCTGTCTGGATGCACAGAGGGGCAGTTTGGGTTCATGTAGGGAAAGACCCAGGCCAAACCCGAATGTTCTTTCTGCCAGCCCCCATTGCGTCCCAGCTGGACCATGTCTCCCAGACCACACACCCTCCTCTCCGCGTGTCTCCCCTTAGCTCTTCTCTAATAGCTTATGGTTACTTTGTGGGACCCCGAGAAGCACTGGCTGATTGGCCTTTCTTTCCCATTGCACTATAGGTTCCCGTGGCCTGGGTGTGGCTTTTGTCTCTGATTCTCTGGTACCTATCCCAGCATGTGCTTGTGCTAGGCACTCAGTAGATGTTTCCATGCCTCATCTAGGAAGTTTGGATGAGCAGTTTGGGTAATGTCCAGCCACTTACCTGTGAAACCTTCCAGGAAAATTGGAACAGCTTCTGAGGGTAAATGGAAAGAGGGAAACACCTGGATAAAGCTCAGCCACCACTCTAGGAAACAGGGGGAAGCGGGGGGAAGATCTCAGAAGACCTATTGCCTGCTCAGAATACTATATTCTAAACTCTTCAAGGTTCTCTAGGGTTCCTGAAGTTCAGGGGTATGTATTATCCTCACTTGAAGGTTCTTTCTCTCCTCCAGAAAGCCTTTCCAACTCGGCCTCCTGCTTGGCTTCTCTGTGCTGCTCACAGCCGTGTGTGTGTGTGTGTGTGTGTGTGTGTGTCCGTGGGTACTCCTGGTTTGTGATCATGGGGTTATCTGTCTGGCTCCCCTCCAGACCAGTGATTTCCTGTGAGCAGAGTCCTGTTCTCCGTCTCCCTGTCTCTAAAGCAGAGCACATACCTGACAGTCACACTGTGTGCAAAGGAGCAACTGGAGATTGTTGCCCTGTGTCTGGGGAGCCCTGCCCCATGGGTTTTAGGTGTGTGTCATGAACCCTTGGAATTATATGGGAAATTGTGTGTGTATGTTTGTAAATCCATTGTCTCTTTTGAGAGAGTCCATAGTGTATGTGAGATCCCGAAATGTTTTCATGATCCTGCAAATATTAAAAACAAAACCAAAAAACACACTTATTTTGAGATTTCCTACATACTTGTAAAGCTTGTGTTTTTATTAGCTGGGAGATATTTTTATGCTCCCTCGATTTCCAGGTGTGAGCTGCAGCTTGGAATAGCCCACAAGCTCCATCTTGGAGCCATGGATGGTGGTTCTGGCCTGGGTGCTACCGCTTATGTATCCTGGAGGGTCCACTTAGCTTTTCTGAGCTTAGCTTTACGTTTCATCTGTTAATTTAGGTTTATAATGCCCTCATGTCCTGCAGGAATGTTGCATGATAAAGAAATATGGGTGTGCAGGTGTTTATTTTAAACTGCCGAAGCTATATAATTGCGGGATGCAGGTATTACCATGACAGGTGTGCTGAGAGCACAGTAGGCACTCAGTAAAGACGAGATTAAAATAAACGTGGAAAGGGTTTATTGGAGTGAAAGGTCTCGAGGTTCAGGTGTCTGCATGTCCAGCACATCCTGTGGAAGGACCTAGTGTTCAGGCCTAGAACACGGCTGGGGCGACTGAGGACACGGTTTTCAAACAATAGTAAAAGGAGAAATGACCTTTGAGATCCCAAATCCATTTGCTTTATTTTCCAGAAGAAATTGAGGCTTAGACAGACAGGAGCAGTCCCCCTTCTTTTTAGAAGGACTTGAGATTCCTCCTCATCCCTCTTAATGGAGGCTTAAAAAAAAAAAAAAAGCCCCAAAACAAAACAAAACTCATTGCCTTCATATCATCAGTTTGTTGTCTTACCTTCTTAAAAATGGTTCAGCATTCACACCATAGTCTTAATTCTCTCATTGAAGCCATTTAGAGGCCTGCAATTTTTAGAAAATGCTGATTTTGTACTGGACACAGGCACATTGCACTATGGAAACTTTATCTCCAAAGCATCTTTCTCCTTGGAATGTTCTCATAGACATCAGGTGAGAACACCGTGTATAGATTATTGCTACCACTGTCAGCTCAACTGAGACCCAGAGAGGTTACTGTGACTTGTCCAGGTCATAAAACAGTATCCAAAAGCAGGATGGAGATCCAGGTGTTCTGATTTTCCATCCTTTCTAGCCACTAGACTGTATTGCCAGAGAGCATCTCTGCTTGATTTTGGCACATTTACTGAATCAAACTAGGAGACTCTATCCAAGGGAAAGATAGATTTTACCTTCAAATATATTTTGCTCAGGGCTAGAAACACTGTGTTTATATCCTCTCGCACTCCAGGCCACATAGACCTGGAGAAAAGCTAAATCTCATCAGACCCCTCCCTGCCCCCAGTAACTGACAAAACAGTAACCTGGAAATTTTGCTTAATAGTTTGTGTGTGTGTGTGTGTGTGTGTGTGTGTGTGTGTGTTGACTATAATCTATCCTTCCATTTTAACAATGTGCAGTAGAGAGGAGTTTGAAATTACATTTAATCGTTGTTTCACAATGAGTGATAATTAAATATTACTTTTAAAGTAAGCTTCTCTTTTTCTGTAATTGCATTACTTTCTTGAGGGGAGATTTTGTTTTGCTCTTTAACCTGATTGTGTGCATTTGGAAAGTACCCTAGCACAGAGTATCTGAAAACAGAAAATTCTGGCACTTTTCCCACTTTCCATTCTTTCTCCTGTATGGATGCCAGATTCCTTTGGGAAATCATCATTTGCTAAAGGTCAGGAGCAAAAGGAGGGGCATTCTTTAGTGTACAGTTACTGCTAATTAGAAACTAAACATCTGTAACCATGTCAGAGTTATTTGTATTTGAAAAGAAACATTTATATACAAGAGCCCAGTACGGTAACATAAAACACACTCTAACACAAAGTGTGTGTGTTGGAGGGGTAGGGGACAGACAGATGGGGAAGCTTCCGACAAATGACTGGGCTGAGTGAGGTCATTGCTAATTAAATCTCAAAGCATTTTCAGAGTATTTTCTCTGTCAAGTGAAGTTTTCTCAACACCCCGCCCCCCACCATGAGCCAAAGCAAACATTTTACTGTATTTGCCAATTAAAGATTAAACATTTAATCATTTTAAAAGAAAAATACATAGAAAATGGGTGATTTGGCAGAACCTAGTCAAAGACCACTGGGAAATCTCTAGCTACCTACTGTAACATTAGCCTTCCGTGTCTTCCCATAGTACCATGTAAGGTGAGCTCTTCTCCATCCATAAAATGAGTGCTGATTGACCTATTTCACAGACCTACACTTGTAGGGGGGAAAAGAATGACACAATGCTTGACTTACCACTCCCCATGATGAAATTCTGTTTGGATCATTCCAAACAGAAATTGTATAGAAATTGTATCTGTTCTTTTATTGTCATGTTAAGATAAATGTCAGTGATACCTCTGGGGTATTAGAAATGTTTCAGTCATAGAGCTTTGTCCCTCCATATGCTAAGCCTACATGGCCCAGATCTTACCAGTAATTCCTTTTGAACACTAAGTAATTTTGAAAACAAAGCATGAGACCATCTCTTTCCTCCACAGTCTACTATCTTCTAATCTTCCCCATCCTTGTCTTGGCATCTGAGATATTTCTCTAAGTTGAGTTACTTTTTAAATTGGATAAAAAGATCATGGAGTCTTGAGAGTTCTAGATAAGAACTTATTTAAGCCAAGACCTATCATATTGGGCCTTCCTCTCAAATAACACTATCTCTTTGAAGGCTCTCAAGTGCACAGTTTCAACAAAATGGTTGTGGACTCTCAGGTTCTGAGTGTTTACAAAGTCAAGAGGCCCTTAGATGACCTGCGTTTCCAATGACCTTCGTAGAATCTCAAAGTACCACTTGTCCGTGACTTTCATTGATTTAAGAACTGGCTTTTATTCAAGCTCTTTGGGTGTGAGTCAGCCTAGAGGCAAAGGTTCAGTGACTTGAGGGTCCAACTCTTGTTCTCTTGACAATAAGTTGAAGATCATGTAGTCTGCCCTTTGTGGTACTACCAGTCTGGCCGGACCCACTTCTCAGCCTGAAGTTCCACTGTTATTTCTGAGCCTCTCCTTTAGTCAGACACATCTACCTATACCTTGAGCATTTTTACCCTTGCTTTATCCCACTGTTTCTGGTTGAAACAACTTCCTGGTTTCAGCCTTCTTAGAATCATGCTTGCTTTCCTGAGTTCTATCCTTCTCGATACCACCACCTACAGTCTTATCCTCATGTAGCCATAACATGATAATCACTTGCTTATTGCTTTTCCAGGACTGTCTTGTGCTTTTGGTCATCTTCTCAAATGTACTGCTCATCTTGCCAACCAGAGTATAGGCTCCCCAAAGACCGCAATGACTGTTTTATTTCTCATGGCACTTATCATTTGTTCATTTTGAGTGCCCAATGAACAGTTGTTTGATGGTTGAGGAGGAAGCTATTTTTGCTACTACCTATTTATTGAATCATTCCCAAAGCCGATCTGCATTTATCCCTGTTATAAAACCATAGCTATTGGGGCACCTGGGTGGCTCATTCGTTAAGCGTCTGCCTTCAGCTCAGGTCATGATCCCAGGACGGGATCAAGCCCCACATTGGGCTCCCTGCTCAGCAGGAAGCCTGCTTCTCCCTCTCCCACTCCCCCTGCTTGTGTTCCTGCTCTCGTCTCTCTCTCTGTCAAATAAATAAATAAAATCTTTATATTTGCAAATGACATATCAGATAAAGGGCTAGTATCCAAAATCTATAAAGAACTTATCAAACTCAACACCCAAAGAACAAATAATCCAGTCAAGAGATGGGCAGAAGACATGAACAGACATTTCTGCAAAGAAGACATCCAAATGGCCAACAGACACATGAAAAGGTGCTCAACATCACTTGGCATCAGGGAAATCCAAATCAAAACCTCAATGAGATACCACCTCACACCAGTCAGAATGGCTAAAATTAACAAGTCAGGAAATGACAGATGTTGGCGAGAATGTGGAGAAAGGGGACTCCTCCTACACTGTTGGTGGGAATGCAAGCTGGTGCAGCCACTCTGGAAAACAGTATGGAAGTTCCTCAAAAAGTTGAAAATAGAGCTACCGTACGACCCAGCAATTGCACTACTGGGTATTTACCCCAAAGATATAAATGTAGTGATCTGAAGGGGTACATGCACCCCAATGTTTATAGCAGCAATGTCCACAATAGCCAAACTGTGGAAAGAGCCTAGATATCCATCAACAGATGAATGGGTAAAGAAGATGTGGTCTGTGTGTATACACACACACACACACACGCACATACACACAGGAATATTATGCAACCATCAAAAAAACGAAATCTTGCCATTTGCAACGCCGTGGATGGAACTAAAAGGTATTATGCTAAGCAAAATAAGTCAATCCGAGAAAGACAAGTATCATGTGATCTCACTGGTATGAGGAATTTGAGAAACAAGACAGAGGATCATAGGGGAAGGAGGGAAAAATGAAACAAGATGAAACCAGAGAGGGAGACTAACCATAAGAGACTCTTAATCTCAGGAAACAAACTGAGGGTTGCTAGAGTGGAGGGGGGTTGGGAGGGATGGGGTGGCTGGTGATGGACATTGGGGAGGGTATGTGCTATGGTGAGCTCTGTGATTGTGTAAGACTGATGAATCACAGATCTGTACCTCTGAAACAAATAATACTTTATATGTTAATAAAAAAAACATAGATATTAATGATATTTATATGAAAAGGAAAATCACCTGTAGAGCTAACACTACTACACACACAATCATTGGAATAAGGGAAGTATAAAAAAAAATTTGGAATAAGGAGGAACTCCTGTCTCCCCCAACTTGGATGTCTCTGCTGGAGCTAGATAGAATATTAGCATATACAAAGGCATGTATGTGGAAATGAGTATTGAATGGTCTTGTGTTTTTGTCTCCCCAGATGTGGTCGCTCACCTGTCTACCGCTCCCGTGTAATGGCAGCTCGTGCCTTGGTCCCATTTGTTATGGTAGATGAAATCCCCACTACCATCCGAACCCTGTTGGCCAAACTCCCCAACTGCACTGACCAGTGTTTCCGGCAAAACCATATTCATGGGACACTTCTCCAGGTAAATACAGTTACTTTGTGTCAAACAGCACAGGATAAACTTTGGTTTCTCATGTGCTGTTGGCAGGTAAAGATTTGATACATAAGCTTTTAACTTTAGCTGTGGAACTTTTTTCTATTGCTGAAAGAAAAGGTATTTCCTAGGTGTGCTTTTTTTCATTACAAACTTAAGTACAGCATCACACTGTGATTCAGTCAGATCGTCTTTTGCGTTAAATCCTGTGTCAGGGGCGCCTGGGTGGCTCAGATGGTTGAGCATCTGCCTTCAGCTCAGGTCATGATCCCAGGGTCCTGAGATCGAGCCCCACATCAGGCCCCCTGCTTGGTGGGGAGCCTGCTTCTCCCTCTCCCTATACTGTTCCCCCTGCTTGTGCTCTCTCGCTCTCTCTGTCAAATAAATAAATAAAATCTTAAAAAAAAAAAAACAGTTTCATACAGCATGCTTTCCCATTTGGACTTACCTCTCTGAACCATTTAGAGTTTTGTCTTTTCCATCAAGTACCTGCAGAATATTCTGGGCCACTCCCTGTTCAGGGTGAAGTTGTGAGCATTCCTTGAAAAAGAGGTTAGCACCAGACACAGAAGGAGAGTTATACACATCAGGGAGAGTTTGCCTTGCAGCGTTAACACCATAGTACGTGGAAAGGTCAATCCCTACTTTCCTGTTTTCTCTGTGCTACAAAAGAGACTTTTTATTTTTAATAAATATACAAATATACTTATCGCCTTTTTTTTTTTAATATTATTTATTTATTTATTTGACAGAGACACAGCGAAAGAGGGAACGCAAGCAGGGGGAGTGGGAAAGGGAGAAGCAGGCTTCCTGCCGAACCAGGAGCCCGATGCGGGACTCAATCCTAGGACCCTGGGACCATGACCTGAGCCGAAGGCAGACACTTAATGACTGAGCCACCCAGGCACCCCATACTTATCACTTTTAACTTACCATTTCCTCTAGAAAGGACTAACGTACAACAAATGAATGAGAAATAGACTTCTTGCTGAAACTGTCTTTTTTAAGCCCTACCTATCACCTAGGGAGCAGATGGTACTGGTGAGATCTGTTCATGTGTCTGCTGGGGTCACTCGTGGTGGATCGGTATTGCAGGGGGATTTAAATATCAAATCGTGTCTGGTTTGTGAGCAGAGTTGAGAGGTGGCCTTGCGATCTCAAGATATGATAAGGTTGCGGTCTACCCTGCTGACACGAGAGGCAGCGTACAGAGTGGTTAACGGCATGGGACTCTGGAGCCAGGCGGGCTCAGTGTCCATCTCAAATCTACTACTCAATACCTGCACTTCTCTCTCTTCATTGTTTTTATTAAGTTTTTTATTTTAATTAGTGTATAGTTAACATACAGTGTTGTGTCTTCATTTTTGAAATAAGGATAATAGTAATGTATACCTGGTAGGGATTTTGTGAAGATTAAATGAATTTATGCATATCAAGTGCTTAGAATAGTACCGAGTACATAATATGATATATGGTTACTATTGTTATTATTATCATAGCTTTAGTGAGCTTGTACTATAATGAACACTAATATTTTTAGTAACTGATTCCCTCTAGGTGAGAATGAATGCAAGAGAGACCTATCTTCTTGCCTTCCTTCCTTGGTCGTTGTATATATATTCAGCAAGTAGTTATGGAATGCCTCCTACCTACTACTGTGACCTTCAGAACAGTTGTTGCATTGAAGGAGTCAAAGCCCAAAAAAAAGGCCTAACGTGGGCAATCACAGTGTAGCATGCTACGTGCTAGGGGAACCCACAGCAGGGCCACCTGACTGGTTTTGGGGAAGTCAAGGAAAGCTTCCCAGAGAAAACGACATCTAAGTAAAGAGCAGAAAAAGTTAGCCAAGCAGAGGAGGGAGGGGGAGTCCCCCGCCCAGAGAGAACAGCACATAGCAAGGCTCAGGGTGGGTGAGAAGTTGACCCACCTGGGAACTACAAGCTTCAGTGGGACCAAGTTCCAGGTTGGCTGGTCTCACACTGGTCTCAGGAGCTCTTTAACCTTAGGAAAGTTATTGAGAATTCCAAAGAGCTTTTGTTTATCGATATTTAATTAGACTCTGAAACAGGAAATCTTAAAACACAAGAACTCACAAGCACACATTCCATTAGTCATGATTAGAGTGATGACATCTTCACACACCTTGTAGCCGACTCCACTGTGTGCTGTACGAGAAGGAGAGTAAAGGAGGGGAGGAGTGGCCTAGTGGCATTTTGAAAATAGTTTGATCTTGCAGATCTCCTGAAAAGAGTGTGGCGACCCCCAAGGGCCCCAGAGCAGACCCTCTGGTCTGTGTTGTATACACTGTAGGTCTTTCGTGGTCTCTTCAGTGGAGGCCCTCAAGCGCTCGTCTCCCTTGGTCCTCACTATATCTCGGTGATGAAGACGGGACCGGAGGGTATTATCTGGGTTTTAAACGTGGGACCCTGAGGCGCATACAAGTTAGATGGTTTGATTCTGTCAGACTCTGCTGCTTTGAAGGGAAGGAGCTGGCAATGATGAGTAACAAAGAACAGGCTTTTCAAAGATGTCTAGATTCTGCAGCTGAGTTAGAAGGGGGGCTCAGATTGTCAAGGGAGGAGGGGGGATCAGCCATCAGATTTTCTTTCCTGCAGATCCACTCTTGGCTAACTTTTGTCAGAAGTGGTGAGGCTGGATTTGCTTCTTTGGCTGTCTCACCACTTGTACAAATGGGCCTCCCAGCCTCGTTTCCCGCATACAGCACTGACAGGTCTGGCTTGTGTCTCACCGCTCTGCCCAGCAACAAAGCATGGTCTTCTGCTCTGTCTCTGGGCCCCTGATATCTCAAATTTACTTTTCCTGTGACCTAAAGTGTGAAACTCCGTGGAAAGGGAAAAAGCCCGTAACTCCAGGTTGGTTGTGGCTGTCGCCTTTGTTCCTGAGTGTTGGGAGATGAAGGGCTTGTTGAAAACAAAACAGAACAGTATGGGTGTTGGGTGTTGGGTATCGTGTTCATGTTTGTCAAATGGATGCCTGTCTTTACCAAGACTGGCTTGTACCCTGGGTGAAAAAAGGAAGTCAAAGGCATGTGAAAATCTTTCTGTCGTGTCCATTTGGGTGTCTCATCTGCGTTGTAATAGCTTGGTTTCACTCTGTTGTTCTTTGTGAGGAAAGCATAAGGGGCTAAGATGGGGAGGGCTCTTTTTCTCTTTCCTTTCCACAGCTTTTGGATTCCTTCTCCACATAAAGCTACCTTTGAAACCCGTAAGAGGCCTGCACCTGGAAAAGAGGTGTTGGGATTGAAAGGCATGAGAATCTCCATGGGACTTTCAGAGCCAGCTAAGTAAATATAAAATTGCTATTTTTTTTTTCAAAAGGAGGAAATCATTTTGTAATCAGAAAACAAATTCTTTCACAGAATGTTTTCTTGAATTACACATTTTGGCTTTGAAAAATATTTACATAAATATATCAAACCTCAGAGTATTTCTATAAGATACCTTGAAAATGAGAAATATGCTGATCTCTGAATTTTCTGGAACGATGGAAGAAAGACTCAAATTATAGGACATGCATAAAAAGAAAACATGTGGGAATCAGTTTCTTAATCATTTTAAAAACCAGAGGTTTCTAATTGCAATGTTGAGACGGATGGAAGTAGCACACATGAGAAAAGGTGAGATTATGCAGCCGGTTCGTAAGAGCCAATGCTAAATGACATTAAATCTCCATAAAGGCTAGATAAGAGCCATGGACATTACCTCATTTGGGAACAACACCGGCTGGCAGGGCTACCCGGTCTTTTAAGTAGAATTAACCGTCTGTTTTTGTTGCCAAAATTCTTCATGTTGGGGCCTTAACATTATTACTAGGTTACTTATCACTCCCGAGAAATCATATTGGCATTCAAAAAGTTTTCTTGTGTTGAGGAAGCGTTTTGGCCAACAATTACAAGGCAAGATTTATTCTGATTCTTGGGTACTTAACTCACATTTTGGTGTTTCATAAGGAAATATATACCATTTGAAATAGCAACTTGAATTTTGAGTTTTTTTCATTTTCTCTTTTGGTTCTTTTTCTCATGATACAAACATGAGAGGTGGCCCCTGCTCGCTCTTTACTTAAACTCTCTTACGTGAGTAAAGTGGACAGTTGAGGTAATTCAGCTTCTGCTGAAGCAGGAAAACCCACTTTTGCATTTATGTGAACATTCTAGGCAAAGGTATTCTTCTTTCACCAGTTAATCCACAAAGTACTCACAGTTCTAAACATCCCTTTGCTGGTATTAAATTTTCTCAGTTTTTGTTAGCATAATCTGTTGAACACCTTGTTTAATTCTCTTATTCCTCCACCCCTTCCCCTACCACCCAAATTTGGAGCCTTGATTTTTGCACTTGGAGAATTCTGAGTCACTTTTCGGGCTGTGGAGCTGAGCAGCAGTATTGCACACGTGGGCTGACATGAAATATTAGCTGGAGTGGACTTTAGGCAGCCTAGGCCCATGCATTTGGTGAGTTTGCCATAAGAGAAGTAAAATGAACGTTTTTGAGCACCTCCTGCAGTATGTAAATCACATATGTAAATTGCATATGTGATTTCATTAATACTCTCAGCAATTCTGCCAGGTGTTTAGAAAGCGCCTCCTGATAGTTGATGTGAATAACAACTTTTTCTGCCTAGGGAAACCAAACAAAGAATCCATCTTCGCTCTCTTTAATCTCTTGTTCCTCAGTTCTGAAAGTCTGATTTGATGCTGGAAACAAAGTAAATCCATCGGTGTTATAAAGACAGAGGGACAGAGGAAGTCAGTGAAGCCCTAAGAGGCTACAACTAGTAAAAGACTTTTTGTTTTTATTTGAGTATAGTTGACACACCATGTCACATTAGTCTCAGGTGTACAACATAGTGATTTACCAACTCTACACATGATGCTGTGCTCACCACAGGTGTAGCTCCCGTCTGTCCCATTACATCTCTATTACGATATCATTGACTATATTCCCTATGCTGTGGCTTTCATCCCCGTGACTTATTCATTCCGTAACTGGAAGCCTGGATCTCCCATTCCCCTTCACCCATTGCGCCCATCCCTCCACCCCCTCCCCTCTGGCAGCCATCAGTCTGTTCTCTGTATTTACGGGTCTGATTCTGCTTTTGGTTTGTTTATTCATTTGTGTTTTTGTTTGTTTTTTAGATTCCACTTACGAGTGAAATCATATAGCATTGCACCTTCCTTCCCTCCGCTCATCTCTTTCTCATCATTTCTGTTTGGTCTCTCATTTAATAGTCTGAACCTAAAAATACAGACTTCTCCGCTGGGACCTAGGTTGTAGCCAAGCTTGAAGTTGCCATACCTTCTGTCATCCTTAAGGGTGTGACAGAACCTCTCAAACTTGGACAGCCGTAGGAATTGTGGGTTCTAGGCCCGGGAGCTGCTGGGAACATGAAAAAGAGGTCAAGATGGAATTCAATTCAGCAGACTCAGTGGAGGGCTTACCCAGTTCTAGGTACAGGTGAAGACACGAGTTTGCCTTTAAGGCTCTTACCTCCCATTGTGGGGAGCTGTGGGTTAGAAGCCTAGTGAGCCTGCCGAACCCCTGGGGACAGGGAGCATTTGAATAACAGAAATGCAGACAAGGCAAAAGATAGAGCTGCCAGATAGGGCATCAGGCATGAAAGGAAACGGAGACTAAGATAACATTCTGCTTTAGTCTAGAACACTCTGTGTCAGGCCTAGAGTTAGGATCTTTATGGGAGTGGGAACAGCTGTGCTGGGCTGGGCAGGACAGCAGCAGGACAAAAATAGAGGCAGATCTTGGCATTACCTTTGTGGAAAAGAAAAGCAGAAAACCAGGAAAGAAAGAAAGGTCAATTCTGCCAGCCACTTTTCTGAAGGAAAAATTTCTTGAAGTTCAGGAAACAGGAATAAGACCAGCCATCCTTAACCCTCTGCTGCAGAGAGAAGTAGTGGAAACAAAAAGAAAATCAGTGATAGAGGTAGTCTTAAGTATAAATTCTGTCAGCATTTTCTAAATATCGGGAAATGTATGTTTTTAGAAAAAGTATTTTTTACTAGGTGTTACACCAAAACTTACAATTAAATTTAAAGGAATGATCAGTTCCATCTTTTAAAAAAGTGACCATGTAAGACAGTACTTTATGCTTGAAAAATTATATCTTTCTCACATTTCTTAAAAGTACAAAATTGTGAAACATAAAGTAGAATGCTCAAGCTGCCCAGAAATAGAACATTACTTGATAGATTCCATTTGGTGACTTAAGGTTGGCCTATGTCCATTGTTTATTTTATACACAGAAAATAAAATTTCAGAATGGAAAGTAGAAACAAAAGCCTGAAATTATGCTGATGTTGTAAGTTATAAATGGATTGCTGGTTAGTGTGCTTTTTTTCTGGAGTGAGTCATAAAGAAAATGCTCACTCTGGTCACTAGTGGCCAGATTCCTTCTTTCTTTCTGAGGCCTGGTGTTCACGTGAAAGGAGAAAAATCTAAGTTGCTAGGAGGGTCTCCCATCCAAGAAGGGCTAAGGCAGAGATTCTCCAATGGTGTGCTTGTACATGTGCCAAGTATTTATTGATTCCTTCAGCTCTCAGCAGTCTGAGTGGGGCCTAGCGGGGCTGGAGGCTCCAGGCAGTCACCCGCAGCCGGGAGAAGCAGCATCTGTTTGTCCCAGAGTGCCAAAGAAAGATTATTTTCTGTGTGTGCCCTGACGTGAAAAGGATCGGGAAGCACTTTAATTTAAAAAAAAAAAAAAAAAAAAAATTTAAAGAAAGAACTAAACCTTGTTAAATCTTACCTTTTGGCAATATATTCCTTTCTGGATATAAGCCCAGAAAAGTCATTTTTAATTAAAATGCTACTTCTGAAGATGAATTAATCCTTTCCTTATAAATATCGAAAGGCTTTTATTCGGTATGTGTTACTCAGGGAGCTTTCCCTGGGTGTAGGAGACAGCTCTTAGCTGCCAGCTCCGGACCGTTGACTCCAGTGCACTGTCATTGTCACCAGCCAACAGTGCTACTGCTTTTTGTAGTGCTCCGAACTCCTGGTACGTAGGGTTTATAGATTTATCAGAAGATGTGTCCCCAGGCTTTTGTTACCATTGGGGATTACAGTGGGGGAAGTAATGATGAAAAAATATATATATATATACACACACACACGCCAGTTACTGAGTCCATATGTATTGGGGGGCGGGGGGGGTGTGTGTATTGAGTGCCTATGGAGGCTCTTCTGAGTGATGGGTATTACTCCCATTGTACTGATGAGAAAACTGAGGGCGGGAAGGGTTATGAGATTTGACTAAAGTTATACAGGGATAAATTAGCAAAAGCAGAGCTGGGATTCAAAGCTTTCAAGCTTGTGTGGTTAACGGCCATACTCTACCACTTCTCAGGATGAGGGAAAGAACATCCTAAGGCTAGAGTGACTCTCCCTGAGGCCTTCAAGGTGTGGAGTGAAAGGGAAGTTGACATCGTCTCCTTATTTGTGCGTTCTGTTGACTGAGTACCAACCACATGCCAAACACTGTTCTAGACACTTGGAATACATCAGAGAACAAAGGAGACAGATCCTTGCTCGCAAAGATCTCTACTCTTACAGACTCTGCATTTGAGAGGCAGGGAGACAGACAAGAGTAAATGATATTATAATAGAATTTATTCTAATTTATTATAATAAATTATATCATTTATTAGAAGGTAATAATTTCTGTGAACAAAAAAAGAACAAGCAGAGTAGGATAAGGTGAATCAGGAGTTGATTAGAAAGGAGGGCAGATGGCAGTATTAAATGAGGTGTCAGAATAGTCATTGTTGAAAAGGTAACATTTGGGGTGCCTGGGTGGCTCAGTCGTTAAGCGTCTGCCTTCGGCTCAGGTCATGATCCCAGAGTGCTGGGATCGAGCCCCGCATCGGGCTCCCTGCTCGGCGGGAAGCCTGCTTCTCCCTCTCCCACTCCCCCTGCTTGTGTTTCCTCTCTCGCTGTGTCTCTCTCTGTCAAGTAAATAAGTGAAATCTTTAAAAAAAAAAAAAAAAAAAAGAAAAGGTAACATTTGAGCAAATCTCATTAAGAGACAAGGGAAAAAAAATTTTTTTTAATAAAACATAAACCTCTTTTCTCCTGAAATTGGGTTCATTACACATGTCTGTACGTTCAAGGTTACCTTTAACTATGAAGAGGTGCTATCAGAGTAGGCAGTGTGTAGTGGATAAACAAGGCCAGGAAGGATGCTTTTACTTGAGAAACTGGAATGTTCAACAAAATCCCCGTGCTATACATGCAGTTTACTGAGGACTCTGAAGTCATTTCCCGATACAAGCAAGTCAGTCTGTCTTGGTGCCCATGAGCTTAGGCAAAGAGGAAAGCATCTAATTATATCTCCTGTTTTCCAGGATGATCTTTCCTTTAACTCTCTGGACTTGGGCCTTAGAGATGTGGAGTAAATACAGAGAATGTTTACTTGCTCTTTTATTTAGCAGATACTTACTGAGTGCTAATTAAGTGCATAATAGTATGCCAGGTGCCATAGAAAATACAAAGAAAAGGTAATATGTAGCATGTTCTCTGCCCTCAAGAGGCTTGTGAGCTGAGGCAGAGAACAAGCCATCCACACCACAAACTACCCAGAAATACATGGCTATGGTGTGGGCCAGGCACGTGGCTGAGAACATACAGCTGAGAGGAGAGCTCAGAGAAAGCTTCGTGGGGACATTGGGTCTGGGATAAGCCTTTAAACAATTTTCTGTTGTTGACATAGGGACTTGACGTGAGCCAAGGCTTGGAGAGGGGCATGCAGAAGGTGTTTGCAGGGGACAGTGGGTAAGCCTGTCGGTCCTGGAGTGTGTCGGAGAGGTGGACGGTGTGATGGTAGGGTGGGCACGGGTCAGCATTTGAGAGCCCAGCAACGCCAGGCCAAGCCATTTGCCCGTGTAGGCCCCATGGCCTTCAAAGTGAGGTGTGCAAGACAGTAATGTGTGTGGAAGAATAGGTTGGCATGTTGTCTCTCTCATCCTTTCGACTACTTTTTTATATCAGATGTTTAATAATGTGTGTATCAATAGAGTAGTATCTAATTTCTAAATAAGTAAGTATATAAAAGCTGCGAGCACGTTCTCGCCTAAGTAAGAGCGTGGCCTCTGGAGGCAGCTTGTCTCCATGCAGATCCTAGCTCCACTGCTTGCTCGCTGTGTTATTTTGGGTGAGTTGATTTCTGTGCCTCCATATCTTCCTCAGTAAATGGGAAGATAGCACTGTCTCATAGGCTGGTTGTGGGGGTTAAAGGAATTAAGACGTGAGCGGTGCCCGGCATGGTCTCTGGCATATGGTAGGCGGTCAGTGAGCGTTAGTTGTTACTGTTCCTACTTGGTGCTGCTGCCACCACCAGCATCACAACCGGCCCCCAGAGGGGTCGATGATCCCAAAAGGCGAAGGCCACCGATGTAAATGGCGGGTGAATGATGTTGCCCTCAGAAAAGCTGTGTTCTAGAAAAATGAGTACTGTACGTTGAAGTAATGCTGTTAACAATGTGAGGATTCCTACTGATATGTGAGTGTGTGCATAAGAGAGAAGTAAGTCGATCTGCAGCAGTCTTGACTGAATGTGTAAGCATGCTTCACAGGGAGGTTCCTTGGGTCAGTCAGTGTTCTCTACCTTCCTGTAGATTGTAGTAAAGCCTCTAAGAGCTAAGATTAGTTCTGATTTTTAAGGGTCGAGTTCCTGCCTATCGAGTTGTTATTCCTCGCACCTGTTTTGTTTTGAATTACAGCCCTGCCCTCAGACCCCATCACAAAGGTGATGAGTCAGGAAAGGAACACCGTCACACTGTTCCAGACAAAGGAGGCTTTCATCATTCACAGGGGGATATTTGAAGTTCATAGACTGAAAGGGGGATATAGGATCCTCCTAGATAGATTAATCTAGCACTTTTCCAAGTTCATTTTTCATCTTGGAAGACACACTTTCCATCTTCGCCTAGCGTTATTGTTTGGGACTTTTTATGACTAAAGATAATTCTTTAAAAACACAACGCGACAAAACATCACATTGCAGGCACGCTAGCAGGCTTCTGTCGTTTCCCAGAATTCCTATAAAATATCTGATGATATGTGATTCTCCCATTATGCGATGCGATTTGCTTGGTGGGTCTCTGTCCCATGAAAATAGCATTGTTTGTTGTTTGCTTTCAGCTATGCCATTCAAACAGGAATACCTTATTGCTTTTACTGGGGAAGCACTTTTAAGATTGCAGAGCATATGTACTTGTTGCATTGCCCTGGGATTTATTTAGAGCACCCAATATATTTCAGTTACTGAGGACTAAGTTAGTTGGCTGTTGAAAAGCACTGTGGCTGAGTATAGCCAGGCAGTTTGGCAGCCACCCCAGAGGGCTGAAGTAAAATCAGCTCATGGGCCTAAAGGAAAGTATAAATAAGTAATAAAACTCTTCCTATTTTAAGCCATTATTATTGTTCACGACGTTCTTCTATTTCTCTGTACTGTGTACCTCCATCCTCTCTACCCTGTCCTTCCGTGGCAGGTTTCTCAATGTCGTGGGAATTCTTTGTTGTGGGGACTGTGCCGTGCATTGTAATGTTTGGTAAGCATCTCCTCGGTGGATTGCCTGTAGGACCCACCCTCCCAGCTGTGACAGCAGAAATGTCTGCAAACATTTCCACCTGTTCCCTGGAGGGAGCAAAATCGCCCATGGTTGAGAACCTTTTCTGCACAGTACCTGTGGATTTTTGCCATCATCCTGTGTGGACAGGGTGTGCTGCAGCTCCTTTAAGTGCCAGTGGCCATGGAAGAAACCATTCCTGACCCGTGAACAAATTGTTGCCCCACAGACTACAGTGAGCTGTGCGTGGGAATAAGAGGAGGGGAGGGACAATACAGAACTTGGGCTAGAAATCTCAAAGGAAGCACCTTTCTTCTCTCGGTCTCTCTCTCTCTCTCTCTCTGCTGGAAAAGTGCTATGAACGTGTAAGCCAGCTCGCTTTCAGGATCCTAGCTTTGTATAGTTAGCTTCATGTCCCGGTCCCAACCTGCCTCTGATCCACTTGCAAAACGTGTAGTTGGAACTTATTTCTGCCCTCCCCAGACTCAGGGAGCATAATAAAATTCTAGGCTCTATTTACCTAGGGGAGCTTTGGAAAATAACATAATTAGAATTTTCTCACTTCTGTTTTTTGAAATGCTAGAGTATCTTTATTACT
Organism: Halichoerus grypus; assembly: GCF_964656455.1. Taxonomy (NCBI): domain Eukaryota; kingdom Metazoa; phylum Chordata; class Mammalia; order Carnivora; family Phocidae; genus Halichoerus; species Halichoerus grypus. Next base: position 74,636,299 of record NC_135721.1, read on the forward strand.
GAGTACACTTGTTGTCTATTTCATTGAGCCTCTCTCGGGCTGGAGGCGACAGGCTGTGTGGAAAGATCTCTAGGAACAGAGGTTCTGCTGAAAACTAAACCTAGGACATCAAAATTTTAATTTTGAGTTAAACAGAAAGCTTTCTCCAGATTCCCAGATTCAGACCTCAAAAAGGAAAACTGGAGGATAAATCTACATGAGGGTGCTAAAAATACATAGTGATTATATTCGCTTTAATTTCAAAAAGCTCTTAAAAATTGTGTGTGCCTCAGATATGTAAATGAGTAGTAAGTTTGTGACTTGACTCTCAAAACTGTTACAATATATAAAAAATAAGAATTTTAAAAGCGCATCCTTAATACCTGTTTTAGAAATTGTCAGAATTCTTATGTGTGCTTCTTTGTCTGAAAGTATAGCTACAGGGACGCCTGGGTGGCTCAGTCAGTTAAGCCTCTGCCTTTGGCTCAGGTCATGATCGCAGGGTCCTGGGGTCAAGTCCCACATCGGGCTCCCTGCTCAGCGGGAAGCCTGCTTCTCCTTCTGCCTGCCGCTCCCCCTGCTTGTATTCTTAAGCTCTCTTGCTCTCTCTCTCTCTCTCTGGCAAATAAATAAATAAAATCTAATAAATATAAATAAATAAATAAAGTATAGCTACAGGGGCCTGGGTGGCTCAGTCACTTAAACGTCTGACTCCTGATTTCAGCTCAGGTCGTGATTTCAGGCTGGTGGGATTGAGCCCTTTGTCAGGCTCCACGCTGGGCATGGAGCCTGCTTAAGAAAGATTCTCTCTGTCCCTCTCCTTCTGCCCCCCCACCCCTCTCTCTCCCTCTCTTAAAAAAAAAAAAAGGATAGCTACAGATATTAAAATGAAGCCTTACTTTCTGTTTTATTATTAAAGGCAATGGTTGAAAAAAATAAGCAAATTAAATCTTAATCGAATTTCTCTTGCTACTGTCAATAACAAGAACTTTCTGTGCCTTCTCTTCACATCAAGAGAATGTGAATGTTCTGAATGTTTTGGTAAATATTTTTTTTCTTCTAACTTTTGCATAGTTAATTTATCAGTCACCCTATTAAGTTAATTATACATCTTGACATCAAAATATAAAGAATTAGTAAGAATACAGAATCAAGCTCATGATACTCCTTAGAGCAAACATATGGGCAGCAGTATTCTTTTCCCCGTTTTATCAAGAAACCCATTCACTGCTGTTGAATTCCTGATTCTATTGAAATACACATTCACTAACATCCATTTCCCATATGTCTTATGATTCTGGAAAACTACCTTTGGATAGTGAATTCCACCAAAGTTATCCACAGAGTTTTTCCTGTCTAAATTGATAAGAAGAAAAAGTTAGTCCATCTCTTATATACATGCTTTTTTTTCCAGCTTTATTAAGATACAATTGACATATAACATTGTATAAGTTTGTGTACAACATAGTAGTTTGATATATGTATATATTGCAAAATAATTACCACATTAAGGTTAGTTAGCACATCTGTCACCTCACATAATTACAATTTTGTTGTTGTGGTGAGAACTTTTAAGTTCTACTGTCTTAGCAACTTTTAAATATACAATACAATACAGTATTGTTAACTATAGTCACCATGCTCTTACATCTCCAGACCATATTCGTATTATAACTGGAAGTTTGTACCTTTGACCACCTTTACCTATTCCCCCCCCAGACCCCCCCCGTCCTGCAACCACCACTCTGCTCTCTATTTCTGTGAGTTTGGGTTTTTTTAGATTCCACATATAAGTGAGGTAATACAGTATTTGCCTTTCCCTGTCTGAGTTATCTTACTTCTCTTAATGCCCTCAAGATCCGTCCATGTTTTGCAAATGGCAGAGTTTTCTTCTTTTTTGTGGCTGTCAAGATGTATAATATTCGTGTGTGTGCATGTGCATGTGTGTATGGCACATTTTTTTTATCCATTCATCCGTCAGTGGACACTTAGGTTGTTTCCATGTCTTAGCTATTGTAAATAATGCTGCAGTGAACACGAGAGTGCAGATATGTCTTCAAGATAGTGTTTGCATTTCCTTCAGATATATTCCCAGAATTTCTAGATCATATATAGTTCTATTTTTTATTTTAATTTAATCTAATTTTTTTAAGTAATCTCTACAGCCGGCATAGGGCTTGAACTCACAACCCTGAGATCAAGAGGAGCACACTCTACTGACTGAGCCAACCAGGCTTATTTTTAAATTTTTTTTTAGGATTATTTATGTATTTATTTGACAGAGAGAGACACAACAAGAGAGGGAGCACAAGCAGGGGGAGTGGGAGAGGGAGAAATAGGCTTCCCGCTGAGCAGGGAGCCCCGATGCAGGGCTCGATCCCAGGACCTGGGATCATGATCTGAGCCGAAGGCAGACGTTTAACGACTGAGCCACCCAGGCACCCCTGCACCATACTGTTTTGATTACTGTAGCTTTGTAACAAGTGTGATATCTACAGCTTTGCTCTTCTTTCTCAGGATTGCTTTGACTATTCGGGGTCTTTTGTGGCTCTACAAATTTTAGGATTATTTTTTCTATTTCTATTTCTATTAGAATCTTGAGGGATTGTGTTGAATCTATAGATGGCTTTGGGCTTTTAACAATATTAATTAATGACTTTTAACAATATTAATTCTTCCAATCTATGAACACAGGATATCTTTCCATCCATTTGTGTCATCTTCCATTTCTTTCATCTGTGCCTTATAGTTTTCAGTGTACAGACCTTTTGTCTCCTTAGTTAAGTTTATTCTTAAACATTTTTATTGTTCTTGATGCTATTGTAAAGAGGGTCGTTCTCTTTATTTCTTTTTCAGATAATTCATTTTAAGTGGAGAGAAATCCAACCAATTTTTGTATGTTGATCTTGTATCTTGAAACTTTACTGGATTCATTTTAAGTTCTAGTAGTTTTTTAGCAAAATCTTTAGGATTGTCTATGCATAAGATCATGTCATCTGCAAATAGAGACAATTTTACTTCTTTTCCAATTCAGATGCCTTTTATTTCTTTTTCTTGCCTGATTGCTCTAGCTGGGACTTCTAGTACTACATTGAATGGGAGTGCTGAGTTGGCACCCTTGTCTTATTCCTAATCTTAAAGGAAAAACTTTCAACCTTTTACTTTGTGTATGATGTTAGCTATGGGCTTGTCATATGTGGGCTTTTTAATGTTGAGATATGTTCATTCTGAATCCAGTTTGTTGAGCATTTTTGTCATGAATGGATATTGAATTTTGTCAGATGTTTTTTCTGTGTCTATCAAGATGATCATATGATTTTTATCTTCCATTCTATTAATGTGATGTATCATATTGATGATTTGCATATATTGAGCCATCCTTGCATCTGAGGGATGAATCCCCCTTGATTATGGTGTAAATCTTTTTAATGTGCTGTTGAATTTGGCTTGCTAGTATTTTGTTGAATAGTTTTACGTCTATACCAGGGATGCTGGCCTGCAGTTTTCTTGTAGTGTTCTTATCTGGCTTTGGTATCAGAGTAATGCTGACCTTGTAAAATGAGTTTGGTAGTGTTTCCTCCTCTTCAATTTTTAGGAAGAGTTTGGGAAGGATTGGCATTAATTCTTTTTTAAATGTTTGGTAGAATTCACCAGTAAAACTATCTGTCCTGGGCTTTTCTTTGTTGGGAGGTTTTTTGATTACTTATTCAATCTCCTTACTCATTATTGATCTGTTCAGATTTTCTGCTTCCTGATTCGGTCTTGGTGGGTTTCTAGGCATGTTTCTAGGAATTTTTTTTTTTTTTTTAAAGATTTTATTTATTTATTTGACAGAGAGAGAGAGAGAGAAGGAACACAAACAGGGGGAGTGGGAGAGGGAGAAGCAGGCCTCCCGCTGAGCAGGGAGCCCGATGTGGGACTTGATCCCAGGACCCTGGGATCATGACCTGAGCCGGAGGCAGACGCTTAACGACTGAGCCACCCAGGTGCCCCATGTTTCTAGGAATTTATCTATTTCTTCTAGGTTGTCCAATTTGTTGCCATGTAGTTGTTCATATAAATGCTTTTATTTCTTTGCTTTGTTTATTCCTGTGCTCCACTAGACCCTCAGATAATATAATGCATTTATTCAACAAAATCATGTATGCATCCAGCTCCTAGTGGAGTGCTGACTCCCTGGCTACCCCGAACCCCTTCCTCCATGTCCCATACTCGAACTTTTGCTCTTAGATTATTAGGTTTAATCTTTGCTCTTGTGCTTCATTTGTCTTTCCTTTCCAAATTAGTAGTTCTGTTTAATGTAATAGTTATTGACAGAGAAGGCTCTGGAGTTAAAATTATCTGGGTTCAAGTCCCAGTTCCATTGACAGCTTAGATTTCTCAGCCTTTGTTTTCTACTCTGTAAAATGGAGAAACAAATAGTTTTGGGGGGATAGTTGTAAAAACTAAAAGTGAGATAAAATGGAATGACTCTAATGGCCAGATCTTCTGTCTCCAGGAGAGAGCAGGGAAGAATGTTTTTTAGGGCAAGAAGGGGGTCTTCTGAAACCGTTCTAAAGTCTCCTTAGTCATAGCCTCTGTGTGCAGATGAGTTCTGGGATCCCTCTGCACGGGTGAGTTCTGGGATCTCTCTTGAGTGTAGTCTGCGGCAGTCTGCTGCTAGATTCCTAGCAAGTCTAAATCTACATGTGTGGTTTTTGTTTGTTTGTTTGTTTAGCTAAACGAGGTAGACTGTTGTCTTCCTGCTTTATCCTCCACTTTTTTTCTGTATTAATGAAGGGGATGTATGTTATATACTTGAATTAATGGCATTCTGGAGGAGTTGTTAGATATATACAGGTATCAGATTTTAATTTGTACCCATGTTCATAACTGAATAGGTAATCCTCTATTTTCTTTAGGATCTTGGTTAGTCTCCTATTTGGGATGCCTTGTTAATCTTAAAGTAAACTTTCTGGTGAGGGGGATATCTTTAATTAACTTTCTGAGAATTACATTTCCAAAAAAAGCTCTAAAGTTGTTTGGTTATTTTTTTATATCAGGTGGATTTAATGGGTTTTTTAAATTGTGACTTTGAAGAATTTATAAGTGCCAGAAAATTCCATCACCTTTGTTAATCTTCAAAGAAATCAGTATAATTAATGTCTTAAATGTGCTTTTTGACTTTTTTTCCTTATTCACCACTTAAGCCTTTAAAAAGTATCTTTATTTCATGTAGATGGTAAGACAGGTTTTATTCCAAGTTTAAGTCAGTTTATAGCAAATAGACTTTATGCCTTTCCTTTCTTCTATTACAGGATATATAGTAATTTTTATATCTAACACATTGTTTCTGAAATGCAATTTCTCATTTTATAATTGATTTTTTTCAAGTATGTGAGACACTTCCTAGTCCAGTTAGCAAACTGTTCTTTTCATACTGAGAAGCAGTATTCATTGATCATCGATCAATCTATTTGAGAGAAAATTCAGCCATCAGGTTTGATTTTCAGATGTGTATTTAGAGAACAGAGATGCAAGGCAGTAATTTGTTTTAAAATTTATGATTGAACATATGCTCATATGTGTATGTGTGTGTGTGTGTGTGTATGCATTCAAAATTAAGGTGCTAGAAATTCGAGTCCATGTTCTTCAAAGGAAACCCTGATAGTGAATTACAGATATCATATAATCCATGGCCACTGAATCAAAAGGTACCAGGAGGTAGATTTCTGAAGAAAATCAGTACCAGTGCCCTTCACTGTATAATCTCTAAGCAGAGCTGAGGCTCTTGCTCATGCACCCCACTCCTCCAGACTCCTCAGCCTCATTAGAGAAAGAAGGAGGACCATACTGTTTTGCAAATGTGTCTTAAAGGCTCACTTCATCTGTTCAGGATGAATGTATGACTTACTTTCTTAATCTCCCTTTGTCCTAGCTTTTCCTTATTTGTGGTTTCTCTAATGTTTACTTTTTTTCCCTCCTGAAGGAGAGCACAGAGTGAGTAGAGATGCACAGCTTCCAGGTGTCTGTCCATTTCAGAAGTTATATCTCAGCTATCACCACATCGGTCACAAGTCTAGTCATTTTTAAATTCATACAGAGAAGGTAGAAGTGGCCTCTGTGTGTGTGTATATGTAGTGGAGGCCTAAAAACATTTACAATTTAGTGTAAAACAAAAACAAAAAGGACACCAAAAAGTCCGCGTCAGAGTTGGTATTGAAATGAATATTTTTCGTTGTTTGGGTATAGATTTGAGGACTGACACATTTTCATTTTACTTTTTCATCCCTGGTTGAACTTCCAAAGGTGGAACAGGGTGCTGTGGAGTGTAGTGAGCACTCATTCCCGGAGGTCAAGCCCAGGCTAGAGAGCCTTGTCATTCAAGGGTAGCGCCAGATGGGCCACATGGGCATGGCCAAGCCCCAGACCAGGCCAAATCAGAATCTGCGTTTTCAGGAGATCCCCACTTCAACTCGTACGCTCATTAAAGTTTAAGAAGGACTAGTTCAAATAAGGGTTTTCCAGGATTTTGTAGTGGGCCTATAACCCGAAGTGTAAAATAAATATCCATAACTGATACAAATAAATAAATGGGGGAGAAGAGACAAATCTCCCGTACAGAAGAATTCCAAATAATTTTATGTAGCTGCTCTCCCCACAGCCCCTCCTCCAGAAAGTGAAGCTTAACTTCCCTTCCCTCATCCCTTGAGTGTGAGCTGTATGCTGTGACTTGCTTCCACAGACAGAAAGAGGGAGGTGAGGAAAATAACTCCATGGTGGAGAAATCTAGCAAACACCACCTCTAAGCTATGTGATCAAGGCTAACTTCAACAGTGATAAGTCATGTTGATTGCATGTAATGTGCCCTTTTATGATGTGAGGAGAAAGGCATGTCACCCATGTGGTCTTCCTCCCAAAAACCTGTAATCCTTGTCTAATCCAAGAAAAAAAATTGAGGACTTTTTATAAAATATCTGACCAGTACTCCTTAAAACTGTTCAGATCATCAAAAACAAGGAAGAAGTCTGAGAAGCTGCTACAGACCAGAGGAGCCTAAGGAGATATGTGGTACCTGGATGGGATCCTGGAACAAAAAGGGGGCATAAGCTGTAGACTAGTGAAATCTGAATAAAGTGTGTGGAGTTTAGTTAACAGTAATATACCACTTACTTTCTTAGTTGTGACAAATATACCATGGTAATGTAAGATGGTGACAATGGGGGAATTGGGTGAGGATGGACAGGAATTTTGTTCCATCTAAAACGCACTGTTGGGGCACCTGGGTGGCTCAGTCGGGTAAGTGTCTGCCTTTGGCTCACTCGGGTCATGATCCCAAGGTCCTGGGATTGAGCCCCGCATTGGGCTCCCTGCTCGGCGGGGAGCCTGCTTCTCCCTCTTCCACTCCCCTTGCTTGTGCTCACTCTCTCTGTCAAATAAATAAAATCTTTAAAAATAAATAAAACTCACTGTAGTACACCCCCTTTCTAGTCCTCTCACGTGGAAGAACAGCTTTTCTCATAGAGCATAGTGATGGGTAGAGGTAAGCGTGCTGTGTGCATCTAGATCGCCAGAGCTTCTGTGCTAGATGTCAATAATTATTGACATCAGACTTCATTGGAGTGTGGTATTTGGGCCTCGGTCAGAATCCTCACTGTTGACTCCAAGCAGGTGTTAGTTATTTTGCTTCTAAGTGGGATAGAATTAGGCTTCATTAATTTAACATGTAACTGAGACTGAATGTTTAGAGTATGGATCTTTGTCATTGACTGGGGGCATTCTAGTAAATCCTTAACACCAAATTCATTTTGGGGAAAGGGACATTAGTTCTGTGTGTATTCATTCAGCTGTAGAATCATAGACAACTTTGAAAATGAATTGAGTTAACTGGAGACTGTTTTTGAAGATGAGGTGGTTTTCATTAAAAAAAAGAAAAAAAAAAGTTGGCTCAACTGTTTCCGCTGTGTGTAGAAAACAAACCATCATCAGAAGGATCTTTTTTTAAAAGGCGGGGGTCTTCAGGAGTGTACGCAGCAGGGTCTGTGTCCCTGAGAGTCTAAACAGAAGCTCTGCACTCGCTGAACTGTATCTTTACACAGAGCAAGTAAAGCAGAAGAGAACATTGCTGGTTATGTGTAGAGTCCTCGGAGAGGACAGGCTGGGCGAAGGGCTGTTCTGTTTTCTGCAAGTACAACTTTAACCCTGCTGTAAATATTGGCTCTGGGAGTTTCACAACGTCCATCCAGCGTCAGGGGCCCTTTTGAGTCTGAAATGGCTTGCAGTTGGGTGGTGTTTCTCTTGTTGGGTTGTGAACACTGACACCGATTTCACAAAACTCTTGCAAAATGCTTTTGCTTGCTTGTGCTTTGTTTCATCCTTGTTCTTGGAGACCTTCCTGGCACAGGCTCTGTGCCGATTTTCCTTTGCTGTCTTACTGCCGTCAGCAGTTCTGTAACAGGATTAAAGGGATACCTCAATTCCCAAAAATAGACAGAAGTTCAAGAGGTTTATGCCCAGCAGAGGGAAGTCAAAATAACCGGCGTTATATTCTTTTGGCATACAGATTTCCAGTTTCCCACATTGGGACCCGGTACATAGAAAACGAAAACAGTTACAACATTTTCCTCAGTGTCAGATTCTGTTGACGCTCACTCTAGCTTCACTTTAACTCTCTTCTTTATCGGAAAGAATGAGCTATATGGTGGATTCACCGTGGATGTCTTCCAATGACTGAAGTGCCAGGTGTCCATGACAGAGGATAAATAGACACAGACCCCAGTGTGTTTACCATCTTAAAACTAAAAAGCATAAAGAGAAGATACTGTGTTTTCTTAGTTACTTCATTCCTAGTTGGTATGTAGAGTTGTAATCTCGTGCGTTTTTTTTTTATTATTAAGTAGGCGCCATGCCCAGCATGGAGCCCAACATGGTGCTTGATTGAACTCATGACCCTGAGCTCAAGGCCTGAGCTGAGATCAAGAGTCAGATGCTTAGCCGACCCAGCCACCCCAGACGGCCCCATGCACTATTTTTATTGCCCGGTTCTTAGAGTCTCATTGACATACTGGATTATTGTGTGGAGAGAGGATGGTATATGGAAGGAGGTTTTGGATCTAGGCAAACCTGGGTTTAACATACTCTCTCCCCCATTTTCTAGATATTTGGCCTTGGGCAAATCACTTAAATTCTAAACTGAAGCTTAACCATTGGTTAAAATAATGATAACACATAATTTGCAAGGTTGGCATAAAGAGTAGAGATGTTATATGTACAAATTCCCAGTATAGTGGCTGTCATGATATAGTTTCTTAATAAATGGTGTCATTTATAACTATAAGTTTAAAAATACTGTCATGCGAATTACTTAATGTCACTGAGGAGAATAAAAAAATAAATGAGCTATTGTACGGGGTTTTGTTTTGGTTTGGTTTTTTGGTTTTTTGGTTTGGTTTTTATTTGTTAAAAAGTACATCTTATCTCTCCTGACAGAAAAGCTGTCTTTGTCATATGCTAAATTTCAGGATGCAGCTGCTTTTATTTTCTAGATTTTTAGTCTGTTCCATTGAACAGTTTGTCCCCTTATGCATCAGTCGCCCATAGTAGCTCCATATAACATGTCTTACAGTATGTTGGAGACTAATTCCCATTCATTACTTTTCCAGTACCCTATGAACTTTAAGTCAGCTTGTCTAATTCCCCCATCTTCCATTCTGTTGATTATTTTTATTTTTTACTGGGATCACATTAGATTTTTTTTTTTTTAAAGATTTTATTTATTTATTCATGAGAGAGAGAGAGGCAGAGGGAGAAGCAGGCTCCCCGCTGAGCAGGGAGCCCGATGTGGGACTCGATCCCAGGACCCTGGGATCATGACTTGAGCCGAAGGCAGACGCTTAACCATCTGAGCCACCCAGGCACCCCGGGATCACATTAGATTTATACATCACATTATTAACTATACATACATCTTTATTATGCTACTGTCCTGTTTCACAACACGGCATGCCTTTCCATTCATTTGTCTTTTATGTTCCTCACTAGCATCATATTTTAAAGCTTTTTTCATGTAGAGTTTGTGTTCTATTTTTATATTTCTTATGATTGTTATCTTGAGTACTTTTCTTATGTTTTATCTTCTGACTTGTGCTGTTTTTACTTTTGAAAGTGATTGATTTCCACATATGCACTTTGTAATAATACTGTTTGGCATTACTTATATTGTACTTAGTCTGTGTCAAACACTGTTTTATGTACTTACATATATTTATTTATTAACTCCCATAATGATGCTAGAAAGTGAGTGCTCTTTTACAATGAGAAACTGAAGCTCAGAGAAGTTAAGTAACTTATTCAGGGTCACACTGCTAGCAAGTAGCAGATCCAGGGTTTTTCAGAGCCGATACTTCTGTAGGTTCTATACCAAACTACACTCAGTCACCTACCTCTCATTTGTAATATCATTTGTAAGGGCACCTGGGTGGCTCAGTTGTTAAGCGTCTGCCTTCGGCTCAGGTCATGATCCCAGGGTCCTGGGATCGAGCCCCACATCGGGCTCCCTGCTCAGCAGGAAGCCTTGTCTTCCTCTCCCACTCTCCCTGCTTGTGTTCCCTCTCTCGCTATGTCTCTCTCTGTCAAATAAATAAATAAAATCTTTAAAAATAATAATAATAATATCATTTGTAAAGATCCTCTGTTAATATCTTCTCTGTTGAATCTCTTGAGTTTTCCCCAAGGATATTGTATGTATTTGATAGGACTGAGTATCACAGAGATGTTAGTTTTCTCCAAATTTAAACATGGGTTTAATGCATTTCCAATAAAATTTTCACTTGACAATACAATTAAATTCATATGAAAGACCAAATAGTAAGAGAATAGACAAAATGTTTTTTGATTGGGATTACATTGAATTTTTAGAGCAACTTAAGGGAGAATCGACGTTGTTAAAGTATAATTTTCATGAAGGTAAAATCATCACTTGCAGGCAAATATAAAATAATCATGTGTAAAATATGTTATTTAACTCATTAATTAATCAGGGGACCAGAAAGATATATAATCAGTTCAAAGAGCATCTGACAAACTAGGGCATTTATAGGCAATTTAACAGAGTGTTAGGATGAGATTGCTAAATTAGATATAAGACAGTTTAATGTCCAGCAGATCATAAATCTCTGGGGTCATCTGTTCCACTAGAGAGAAATTATTATTATCTTTCTTTAAAGTAGGCTGCATGCCCAATGTGGGGCTTGTACTCACGACCCTGAGCTCAAGACTCAGAGGCTCTACCAACTGAGCCAGCCAGGTGCCCCAGAGAGAAATTATTTTTGTCTCCACCCCACAAAAGCCTACAAGTTCACAAGTAACTTCACTAAGTCTGAGACCTTTAATCAGTAGCAAAAAAAGGAGAAATCCATCCTGCCTCCTATTTCGTAAATAAAGCCATGCCCATTTGTTTGCATATTTTCTATGGTTGCTTTTATAATATAATGCCAGAGTTGAGTGGTTATAACAGAGACCATATGACCCATAAAGCCTGTTATATTTACTCTCTGGCCCCTTACAGACAAGTTTACTAAATACAGGCCTACACAATATTTGGATAATGCATCTTACACGTATTTTCTGAGGTTTACCCCAAGATATTTCATGTTTTTGATACTATTAAAAACGATAACTTTTGAAAATTTCAAATTCTAAGTGTTCATTGCTGGTCTTTAGAAAATATAATTTTCATATATTGACCTCATATTCTGAGACCTTGCTAAACCTGCTAGTTTTATGTCTCTTTAAAATAGATTCTTTAGTGTTTTACTGCATTGATAATCATGTCATCTGTGAATAAGACAATTTTCTTTCTTTCTTTCCAGTTGGCATGCTTTATATTTTTTTTGCCTTACTGAATTGGCTAGGACCTCCAGTATAATGTTGAGTAGAAGTAGTGAGAATGGACATTCTTACTTTTTCCCAACCAAGGGGGGAAAGCATTCAGTCTATCATCATCGCATAGGATATTAGCTATAGGTTTTTCCTAGATGTGCTTTACCAAGTTAAGGAATTTCCTTCTATTTCTACTTTACCGAGAATTTTTATCAGGAATAGATGTTGAACTTTGTCAAATGCTTTTACTGCATCCATTGAGAGAATCAGATTTTTTTTAATGGGTTGATATGGCAAATTACATTAATTTTCGAATGTTGAACCAACCTTGCATTGCCAAGATAAACCCCATTTCTTCTTGATATATTATCCTTTTTGTTAATTACTGGATTTGACTTGCTAACATTTTATTGAGGGCTTTTGTGTCTAGAAAAAAAATTTTTTTAAAAAGATGAACTTGCACATCAAATCCCTAAAACACAATATAAAGGTACATTAATATTTATAATCATTCTACATTAATGAAAAGTATGGTACTAACTCATCATTAGAAAGAAAGATCAGAGGACAAAATGGAGAAACAGACCCTTGTATATATGAAAGGTATATTGTAAAGGTTCTATTGGTATTGTAAAGGTCACAGTTTTCCTAGGGATACTAAAAATGTTGGGCTTTTTGTTTTAATCTTTGAATCACCATCTGTGATTTAAACTATACATTGTATAATGTACTTTATTTTTTTTTTAAGATTTTTTATTTTTTATTAGAGAGAAAGTACAAGCAGGGGGAGTGGCAGGCAGAGGGAGAGGGAGAAGCAGGCTCCCCGCCAAGCAAAGAGCCCAATGCGGGACTCGATCCCAGGACCCTGGGATCATGACCTGAGCCGAAGGCAGACGCCTAACGACTGAGCCACCCAGGTGCCCCGTATAATGTACTTTAAATAACCATGAAAACATGTCATGGTTATCTCGTACACTTCCATTGCATTTGACCTTAAACCCTCAATAAAGGTTTGTTGAATAAATGAACTAGATTAATGTTGTTTTTCAAAAATCCAAAGGGTAGGATAGTGTTCCTCTTTTCCTCTATATTTTCCTACCGGTAGCATTGGAAACAAGTGTTTCTGGGATAATCTAAAGATTTTAAATACTTATTAGACTAATAATGCTCTACTCATCACATTGTCACATTGGAGGCTGAACTTTCTATGACTTTGAGGTAGAGTTTGGATGGCCTTTTTTTTGTTGGTGATATGGAACTTAGAAATGCTGTACTGCAGAACACGGAAGCTTCCCTCTGTCAGCTGTATTGATTTGGTGGAGATTGAGGACCTTCACACCTGCAATGCAAAGTTCTCAGAGAGGTTAGAAACTCCTGACTTTGGAACTCCAGGTTTAATGGCCACACCAACTCTCACGTTATTCATTAAAAAGAGTGAGACTTTTCTGGATTACAGAGCAAATCTCATTAATTTGGATTTTACTGTTGCAGAGTTTTGTTTTTTGTAATTCTGACATAAAGACTGCACACAAATTTACTTTTCTCCGTGAATGTCCATTACAAATTAATCTTCTGAATTTATTTATTCAGGTTCAGCTTAACAGATATACTACTTGACAGTTATTTGTGTTTAGTGTAGTTCATGTTACTGACCATATTAAATAATAGACCAGCAACTCTTTAAAAACTGTTGTTGCTTTCAAAGATTTCTCGCGCATTCAGACTGGTCTTTTCCCAGTTACTTTGTATCCAGGAAGTGTTGCTATTTCTTAGATATTTGCCACTGATAAGTACACTTTTGTTTAACTGAGCACATCACCGTTGTAGCCTACCAAGGAAGAAGTTTTTATCATGAGGAGGTGACAACAGGCAGTTAAGAGATGGGAGAGTGTGTTTGGATGAGTGGTGACAAAAACCTAACACCTAGGGACGAGTTATCTCAACCATCAGAAATCCAGGATGAGTTGTATATCCTTGGCCTGGGTTTTATAATCCATCACTAGCTTGGGTGGTAGATATTTCAACAATGGGGAGAGTTAGCACATAAACATAGCTGCTAAAATGACAAGTGATTTGTTAGCGTACCAGGAAAGGGAATGATAGTGGACTTTTTTAGCAATTAAGTGACCAAAAAATTGTGGAGGTTTGGAAAACAGACTGAAGTGATTTGGTCCACAGGCAGTAAAACAGTTTTAGTTGGAAAAACTGTAAAGGTTTAATTCGTTTTGTTTACTGAAGGGTTGATGTATTCAGGGTTGAGTTAAAAAAAGAATCAGAGTTTGAAAATCAGAGTGAATGATATTTCTCCTTTGTAGCAAAGGGTACATATTTTGGTTTTTCTTTTTTTGTCTACATTTTTGTAAGACCATTTTTTACTGTATATTTTTTAATATAAAGAGGCAAATTATTTATACTTCTAAAGGTTCTCCCCTCCCTCCACAAAAAGTGAGTGCTGCTATTTGTTGTATTATGAACACTCAGTATCTGCTCTTAACATTTAATTCAGTGTGGGAGGTGGGAATTCTACCATTTAACCACCAATGCAAAGGAAGGTTATAAGGGATTTTTTAGAACAAATGTGATAATTTATAATAATCTTATATAATGAATCATTTGTTGAGTTATGTTATTATAAGTAAAAACTATAATTAAGTAGATACAAAAATTCATTAAGCTTTACACTTCAGACTTGGCACTTTAAGTTGTATTTCAGTTAAAAAGAAAAAACCTTAATTAGGAATGGTGGTCAGGTTTAGGAATTGTGTGTGATAATTTGGGGGAGTTATACACTTTATAATTTTATGGAGAGGATGTTCTTCATTTTAAAAAGTTCCTCAGGGACTGAAGCTTGTGGTTCATTACAAATAGGGAGAATATTTATAAACTCTGCCTTCAAATCTCCATATAGACCAGTAGGCACAATTGAAGTCCAGCAGCTGAAAAAAAGAGTATGCTAAGGGCATGATTTTCAGTGTTCACTTCAAAGCAGAGATGCAGTATTCATTAATCTTACTCTTTGATTGTGATGTTAGCTCTTTTGTTACTGTTGAGTTTACCTTGGCCCAAGTGCTGGCAATCAAGTGGTACAGTGAAGATGACTGGAAAACATTAACTTGTTATTGTTAGTTGACATCGTGCTGAGGTTGATGGGAAGTCGAGTTTATAAATAGCCTGGTCTATGCACTGATTTAGAAATCTGCTCAGTTTCACGGATAGATCTCATCATACGGGCCGTTCATTGTTTACCTTTGAAGCTTTTTATTGAACAGAGAATGGATTCATCCTTTTGAAAAATGTGATACCGAACATAGCTGTGATAACGTCCCCACTGAAACTTGTTTTCAGTGTTAACTTCTTGACTAAATTGGCTTCATATTGTTCGTTCAACTTTATTTTTCTGGGTATTATATAAATGGTAATCTTGCACTTTTTAGAAAGGGCCCTACATTCTCTTGTTTGATATAATTCATTTATATTTTAATCTAGAATGGCCTTCATGTTTTGAAGACTTATGTTTTGAAATAAGCACCCCTCAACATTTGCAGTGTTCAGCATGAAACTTCTGTTAGTTTCTGAGAAGTGTTCCTGTGTGTCCTTGCCTGAAAGTAGGCCTGCCACTCGAATTTTTATGCTGCACTATCAGATGCAAATCATTAACTCGGAGATCTCCCCAGCATGACGGTGGAAAGAACACAGGGTCAAAGCAGTAATCCTGAAAGGAAGTTGACTCTATTATGAGAAATCTAGGCAGTCAGACAAGGCATAACAATAGTTTCTAGAAATCTGGCCAAATCACTAAATAATTGCCTTCCTCTTTCAGGCCAAGAGGCAAACCCTAAGTTTGCATTCTCATTCTCATTAACCTGATGGTGAGGGAAGGATTCAGTGCTACTCAGGTAGGCTCTAAGATACGGAGTTTTTAGGGTTTTGTTTTGTTTTTCTTTGAGTTGGGTGGTGCCTTTACTGATCAATCAGTAAGGTTTTAATTAAGTTCCAATTAAATGCTCCATAGTGTACTAATTAAGCATTGAGTGAATATGAAACGGTATAACTTCATCCCCAGAATCTTGCAGTATGACCAGCAAGATACAACCAACAAATCTGAATCTGAAAATCTGGCATGCAGAATCATATAGTATTTAATTTTAAGTCAAATTATCAGCATGAGTAGAGTAGGTAGAATCTTCATAACTAAACTCTTAATAATCTAGGTCATCTGGCTACTGTGTCTTCTGACCTCTGGCTGTTAGGACAGTGACAAAAAAAAAAAAACCAGGAAGATCTGACAGGCTGTCAGACGTTTCTCAATTTTACCTGACACAAGAGTTACTGAGGGGGCACTGTTTAAAATACAGGTTCCCGGTCTCCTGTCATGAAAACTTTTAAGTGTGTAGATCTGAGAAAGGACCCCAGAATCTGCCTTGTTAATGTGCCACACACATGATTCTTATGATCAGGCAAGTTTGGAAACCATTGGGTTGGGAGTGGAAGAAGAGGGATTCAATGTCCAAAGCTGAATTAATATAAGAGATGAGTGATTCTTATGTCGGGTCGAGGAGATAACAGAGATTTATGTTGGCAGTGATGGCTGTTAGACGTCACTGGGGCATTTGTCACCGAGATTGAAGGACCATGAAGAGCAGTAAGAAAATCTTGAAATTTCTAAGCTCAACTATTTAATGGGCCAGAAGTGTTCTGGATTTCATTGCATCACTTATTTGTACCCCAGACCAGTTCCGCTCTAGGAAGGTTGCTTCTCCCGGTCATTCATGTGGAGAGCAGGCAGGTAGACATGAGTAAGGAGGAAGCATTTGAAATTGTAGCTTGGCAGATGCCAGGAGAGACCCTTCCAAGCTTAAAGGGCAGCTGGCAAGACTGCCCAAAGGCAGGAATGGAGGAAGCAGGAGACCGAGTGAGCTGTGTAGTAACACAGTGTTTATTGGTCAAGATCAAGGGGCATGAAGTAAGGGTTGTGGGAAACCAGGGCAGCGATAACACTAATAACTGTGCATGACACATCTTCTAAGTATCGAGGAGGTTAGCCGTGCACACTAACCCTGGGTCTTCATGGCATCCTCACAGTGCCCTCACCCAGGGCGATAGAGGGAGATTGGTTGTATTGTTTCAGTTTTACATCTAGAGCCCTGGTGGTGTTGGGAGAGGTGTCTTTGTCCCAGATTGTAAACTAGAGAAGAAAGTAAGAACCAGAGCCAATAGGTTTTCTGACCTGTGGTGTTAGGTTGGGTAAGAGTTAGGGGGATGGAGAAGAGCAGGAAAAGACAATCTTGATGTTGAGTTGAGTGGGTGAGTTTGTGAAGTTCTAAACAGATTTCAGCATTGGTAAATGAAAAAAAAAAGAATTATCAACAGGTTAAAAAAAGTGGTGTGCAGTGGGGGTACTGAAAGGGGGCTGAAAATGTTGGGAAGGTTTTCAGCTGTGAGCAGAGAAAGGAACTATTGAATGAGAAGCAGAGGTGATGGTTCACAAGTGTGTGAACATAAAACAAATGTTTGTGCCTCCTTCAGATGACATAGGTGGCATACTATACTGACCATCCAACTAGTCTCAACCACCAACCACATGTTCCCTGGTAAGCATAATACTTTAAAAATAGTCTGCAATGGAGAAAGTTTTTAAAAATTAAACTTTGTCTCAGAATTTAGTCTGTGGTGGTGGTTTTTTTCCTTCTCCCTAGTAGTAGAGGGACTGGAAAAAGATCAAACAGTAGACACTAAGCAGCAAAACAATGTATCCTTACTGTCTGCTCATACGTTCCAGTGTCTCACTGTTCCTTGAGAATCATTCCTTTGCAGTTAGTATTACCTTATAGCTCGCCTCGAAGGATAGATTTGACTATTTTTAATTAGCACCTGATGCTAATTCTTTTAAGGATTACAAGAAATCAAAATGTGGTTCTAAGAGCATCTAATTAATGCAAGCTCACAGTACCGATCAGTACTTGAAAGTGAATGTGTAGTTCACCCAACAAGGCTTTTTAACAGATGAGGAACTCTCTAATCAGAGAATTTACAACATATCCCAGAAATAACATGAATACAGTATTATAATATTAAATATCAGTGACTTGAATATAGGGAATTTTTAAAAAATTTATTAAGTTTTTGGGATAATATACACATAGAGCTTACCATCTTGACCATTTTTAAGTGTTCAGTTCAGTAATCTTAAGTCTCTTCACACTGTTGTGCAAGTAACCTCCAGAACTTTTTCATTTTGCAAAAATTGAAGCTTCATACCTGGTAAACAACTCCCTACTTCTCCCTTCCCCCAACCCCTGGCAACTATCATTCTACTTTCTGTCTCTGTGAGTTTGACTACTCTTGATACCTCATATAAGTGAAATCATATGCTATTTGTTTTTTTGTGTGATTGGCTTATTTCTCTTTGCATATAGTGTCCTCAGTATTCATCCATGTTATAGCCTGAGTCAGGATTTCCTTCCTTTTTAAGGTTGAGTAATATTCCATTGTATATCTATACATCCATTATCCATCCATCGGCCATTGAACACTTGGCCTGCTTCCACCTTTTGTTGTGAATAATGCTGCTGTGAACATGGGTGCTCAAATATCTCTTTGAGACCTTCCTTTCAGTTCTTTTAAATATATACCCAGAAGTAGAATTGCCGGATAATGTATTTTAAAAAATTCAGTGTTTAGTTTTTTGAGGTACTGCAGTACTTTTTTTCCCCACAGAAATGTACAGAATCTTAATTTCTGGTTTTAGTTAGACAGTAAGGAACTTCATTGGGTACCTTGATGGTCTGTTTGTTTCTGGGCCTCATTTTCCTCTAATATTAAGAACTATTGGGCATAAACTTAATGCATTCTTATTGGCATTCCTCCACTGTATCGTGGGTACCTTCCCTCCCTGCCCACCTGTGTACCCCAGTTCTGTTGAAACAATTAAATCATCTGTTTTTCACTGAAATTTTTTGGAGACCTGAGGAAATAGGAAGACCCAGGTGGTCATGGAGGGTAACTACCAATTATATGGATGCAATTCCAAATCTCTTTATCTGTGGCTTTCTCTTTATTGAAACCTCACGTTCTTCAGAAAATGAGCCTCTGCTTCACCCCACCTTACTTAGATCTTTTATTAAATGAATCACTATGTGTTTATAGACATTTGGTGTCTATAGTTTTCATTTGTTGGTATTTTGCTTTTTAAGTGAAATTGATTTTATCTTTTATTTAATAAAGTTGCACAGAACCCGCCTAACTTGCTAAATCTGTACCAAGCTAAGAAATAAAAGAGAGTAAAAAACTGTTTGAAGATTGCTTATTAAATATTGCCTTTTCTTTCGGTGAGCATGTGTCCTGGAGTGAACAGTGAGATGTGAGTTGGAAATGTATGATCTCTTTAGTGTCTCTGGCTGTGCTGAATCCAATTCAAGGCAAGTTTTACTGTACACAGTGTTCACCTAGGCCACTGGCTTTAGACCCTACTCCCACCGAGGATGTGACAATATTATACTTGTATGCTGTCTCCTCAAATAAATCATAGACCCCTAGGGAGTAGAACTTACCATAACTTGCACCCCTTTTGGGCCAGGAGACAATGCCTTTTCATCTGAGCAAATGTGAATTCTCTTCCATCCCCTGACCAAGCCACAAGCCTGGCCCTCTGCTGATCTTCATGTTCTCAGCAAATGGCACTACCATTGACTCAGTTTTTCAAGATGAAATCTGGGGATCAAGTTTTGATTCCTGACTTTTCTTTGGCTTGGCGTCTAATCCACCAGTATCATCTGCTTCTCTCCTCTTCATCTGTACACCACTATCCTTGTCCAAGCCACCCTCATCTTTTACTTAGACAATGGCATTTGCCTCTCTACTTATATTCTTGCCCCCTTCAACCTCTTTTTTATGTAGGGCAGAAGGACCTTTTTAAAACACAGATGAGATTAACTTAATTCCCTGCTTAAAACCCATTAGTCATTTTCCATCACACTTTAAATAAATCCAGACTTCTTACAATTGTTTATAAGCACCAAAATGACCTGACCAGCCCTGCTTCTCCAACCTCATCTTAGGCTGATTTCCTCCTTTCATTCAACCGTAACCTCGTGAACCTTCCTCTAATAGCCCTGCCTTGTCCTGCCCCAGGGCCTTGGTACATTCTCTTCACTCTACCTGAGGAGACTAAGCGGGCTTTCAACAAACATTATATTTACTGAGTGAATGAATGAGTCAGGAGCTTCTTAAGGACATAGATTATACTAAGTACCACCTCTTAAAAGTAGATATGATACATGGTGTAAGTTTATAGATTAGAATGCCTAGTGCAGTGGTTCTCAGTTGGGAGCTGTTTTACTCCACAGGCAACATTTGGCAATGTCTGAAGATAACTGGCTGGTTTTGATAACTGGTAGTATGTCATCAGCCTCTAGTGGGTAGATGCCAGAGATACCAGTAAACATCCTATAATGCACAGGACAGGACCCATAACAAAGAATGACCCATCACCAAATGTCAGTAGTGCTGAGGTTGGAAAACCTTACTTTAGACTAATGTATTTGAGTTAAGAGATGTCAGTTTTAGTAGCTCTGTTGGGCCTTTAAGTCTATCACATTATATAAATAGCCTATTTAAATAATACTAGGAAAATGAATCTCCTTGATTAAAGACTGTCCGTCCTCAGGGACTGTATATTATAAACTGTAAGCGCAATGACCCTGGTCCACCAACTTATGAATTAAGATTCCCTTATTGGTGAGCATCTTGCTCAACTTCCTCATAATACTAACATGAGCTCAGCCTTTCCATTTGTTCTTCTAATGATAAAATGACCACTAATCTCCAAAGTTAAAGGCATCCCTCTGGATCAGGTGAGAAATCTTCCCCCTCTCCCATTTCAAAGGTTTCTGAGTAAACATCTTTTTCATGATAGCTAAGATTCTGCCAGTTATGGAGACATGATTTGTTCTACTAAGAGTTCACCATTAATTTCAAGAAGATTGGAACTAACCACTATATTAGCCTTTAAAAAAAAAAATATCAGGAATCTATAGAATTTTATTTTTTATTATTTTTTTAAAGATTTTATTTATTTATTTGACAGAGAGAGACAGCGAAGAGGGAACACAAGCAGGGGGAGTGGGAGAGGGAGAAGCAGGCTTCCAGCCGAGCAGGGAGCCTGATGCGGGGGCTCGATCCCAGGACCCCGGGACCATGACCTGAGCCAAAGGCTGATGGTCAACGACTGAGCCACCCAGGCGCGCCAGGAATCTATAGAATTTTAAATACATGCAGGCATAGGCATACACAAATAAGACTACAATGTAAGACTGTAGGCTTTGCTATATAAATATCCAGATACCCATTTTGTGAGACAAATAGACACAGGAAAGATGCTTTGCTTCCTTTGAATAAACTGAAAGCAGACTGGCCAGATTCACCCAGGAAATGAGTTGGGTGGAAGCTAAAATATTCGTTAAAGTGTTACCTCATTTGGGTCATTCAGGAAATACTTAGGAAAATAAGAATGTGCTTACTTAGCTTATTTTCAAGTGTGTGCCTCCCTGAGGCAGGACAGAGGAGCTGGAAATTGTTTCTCTGGATATGTGAATTTATGGAGCGTGCTCTGTTGGAAAAAAGTATCAAGGATAAGCCTCTTGAGGATCATAACTAATAGAGCTAATATCTTCAAGGGTCACCAAATTATTCTTCTGAGACACTGAATGGCACAACTTACTCTTAGATATAAATCACAAATGTGGAAAATGTAGAGTATGACAAAAAGGGCAAACTTGATAATATAAGTACTATACTTATACTTCTCAAATGATTACCCTGAGGGATGATCATTAATTCATCCTCGCCATACACTTGGTCATTATTATGAGCTGTGGTAAGATGATTAGTCAGAAAGCACTGTTTCTGGGAAAATCATCAGAGACCACTAAGAAAAGTATTGCTGAGGAATAATACTGCACGAGACAGAAGTCCAGTGGCCAAGCAAAAACAACTGCCAAATAAAAAGAATATAAGCAAGTACCACAGAGGAATTAAGAGAGCGACTTAATAATGCAGAGCCGGGAGAATGTGGATGCCCCAGATGGATGGAGAGGGCTGAGGTGAGTTCCCTTTCTACACCAACACCTAGCAATGCCTGAAGGGCACAGCAAATTAAAATCACACATGGGCATGTATCCATTAATAACAATACCTCGTTTTTTAAGGAGTAATTACAAAGTCCTTTTCACATCAGTTATCTTTTAGACTTCACAAGAGCCTCATGAGATGAGGTGTATTATTAGCTCCATTTTTATAGATGAGGAAACAAAGGCCTAGAGAGGTTAAATCATTTTCCCCGAGGTCACCTGCTAGGTCTTGACTGGCTGCGAAGCCTGTGCTCACAGCAGGCCCGTGTTTCTCGACCTCAGCACTACTGACATTTGGGGCTGAATGATTCCTTGTCTTGGGGGACTATCCTTTGCGCACCGTAGGATGTTCAGCAGCATCTCTCACCTCTACTCACGCCCCCTTTCAGTCATAGCAACCAAAAAATGTTTCTAGACATTGCCAAATGTCTCACGGGGACAAAATCACCCCACATTTAGAACCACTCGCCTAAAGACTCAAGTTCCTCAATAGGAACCTAGAGGGCACCAAGAGGAATTTCCTGTCAGCTTCGTATCTGGCCAAGAAGGCTTGTTTATGGCAGAAAATGCATAACAACGTCTCCTAAATTTGGTTCTCACACCCTTCCGGCAATAAAGGGAAAGGGGACTGGCCAAAATGGATTATGGATGGTGACTTAGAAAGAGCCGTTGTCTTGTTCAGCCAGTTATTCAACAAATAAACGTAACCGTTCCTGGGAGAATGGTTTCATAGAGGCACCAGTGTTTGAGCTGAAGTAGGTTGAGAGGGAAGATCACGAGTTTCCTGGAGATGAGCTTGGGGGGATGACGAATTCATGTAGATAACACAACAGGTTAGTAGGCTAGGAATAGCGCGGGCTGATGGCCCAGGCCACAAACGTATTCTGCCTGGAGGACTTGGATTCATTGGTCATTTTACTTTGTAAGCCAGCCCATTTGCAAGCAGTCTTGGTGTTTACTTTCACTATGGAGTTAACTATTGCCTTGAAAGTACTGTTTATCTCAGCCCACACGGTAATTGCCTTAAATTTAAAATCAAATCAACAAACTTTTGCATTCCAGTAAGGCTCTGTAGGAGATAAAACGACATGGTTTACACAAAAAGATAAATAGCAATCAAGGCAACATATCTTAGGTGCCAAATGAGTGGTTCAGATAAATACTATGGAATGAGAGGCTGGAGAGATTGCACTACCTAGAATTGTCAGGGAGGACTTCACCAAGGGGGCCAATGAGCTGAGTCTTAATGGATAAGTGGAAATAATATGAAATCTGTATAATGGGCTGGGGAATCACACAGCGCCCCCCCCCCCCCCGCCCCGGGTAAAAACAGTATATTTTAGATGCTTGTCTTAATACCATCTAGTCTCATTATTTTAGAATATGTCTAATAGCAGATATGAAATCCATTTAGAGACTCATCCATGATAATTGTCCACAGTTCATTGTCAGGAAAACTCATAAGCAAAAAGAGTTTCTTGAGGAAGTTCGTAAGGATTGGTTTCACTGACCCCTTTGCTTCCGTTAGACTCACAGAATCACCCTTCTCTGAAGAAAGTTGCCCTCATTGGAAATTGGGCTCAAGATTTGGAGAGACCTACTGCAGCCTGTGTGTATGGCTTTGGGCATTTCACATACTCAGCTGGATGGTGGGAGGCAGTTATCAATAAGGGGGACAGAGGCTTTTGCTTCTCAAGACACTGCCTGGATTATTCCACGAATCCCCAGCCATCCAGGAGACTTTTATAATTCTGCATAAAATGGACACAGCAGATGTTCCTGTATTCACTGCGGGAGGTGTTGAGTGGCAAATGAACAAACAAACGGGGAGGGAGGGAGCCACCCAAATCTCCATTCCTAGGGGCTTAGGAATCCTTTTTCTCCTTCCTCCATGTGAAAATATAAACAGTTGTCACTTTTTGACTTATAAAGATTCACAGTCTTTTCCTTTTGTTTACTTTGATGACCTTTGAAATAAGCTGCAACCCAAAGACTCAGAAAAAATTTTTTCCATCTTCATTTTTCATAAAGAGGAGTCTCTGTTACCACAGTGTGCTGGAAGCCAACAGACTCCGAGGCTGGCTCTCACCCAAGCCCAGCTTGCAAGGCCTTCTGCCCCAAAGCCCCTCACTGGGCAGCTAGCTCAGAGTAATGTGCATTAGCAGCCTGAGAGCATGCTAAAGGCCCATTTTCTATGGGTCAGCTGTTTTTATAAGGCAAATTTGACAGCTGCTCTAAAATCTGGGAAATGCAAATTAATATAATAACTTTGTATTTCCTTTCCCTGCCGGGGAGCCAGCCCTGGAGATAGGACTGCTGCTCTCAGGTATTCTGTTGCCCCCCAAGCTCTACCCCCCGCTCCCCCACCCCCTGTGGCCAGCCTTCTCTACCCTCAGTGGGTCTCTCCTTTGAGCTGCTCTGCACCCACACTGGGCACAGATCTGAAGTCCAAGGAGGGCAGGAGCAGCCTTGGGAAAGTCCTAACGTCTTCTCTTTCATGCTTTGAAAAGTTCCTTTTCTTTGATTTCTATCTCTTGGTGAGAAATGCCACCCAGCCACCTGCACTAGTAACGTAGCGTGTGAATTTTCATACTGAATATGGAGTTGAGGGATACATGATAAAAAGAGTATAGTTTAGCTTATATTGTTTCTGACTCCAAAAATAATGCATTCTTCCTTTGTGGTCCTAGGACAGTCCTGTATCTTCGTTGTGGTGGTAGTTACACAAATCTGTGCATGGGGTGAAACTGCCCCCCCCCGCACCCACACGTATGAATACATGTCAGAACTGGCAGACACTGAGTCAGGTGTGCGGTCTCGTTAATAGCAGTGCCAATGTCCATGTTCTGGCTTTGAGACGGTACTACAGTCATGTAAGATGTCACAGTTGGGGGAAGCTGAGTGAAAGGCACACCAGCTCTACCATTTTTGCAATTGTTATGAGGCTCTAATTACTTCAAAATGAAAAGTCAAAAAGAAGTAATGCATTCTTACTGTAAAACATTCTAAATTCCAGAAATATGTGATATTGAATATAAAAATTCTACCCCCACTGTTAACAATTTGGCATCAATAAAAATAGGATCATGCTATTTTTGCAGCTTGCTTTTTCACTTATCAGTACGTCTTGGAGGTAATTTCATGTCAGTCCAAATAAATTTATAACTTATTTTTAATGCCTCAATAGCTTGAGCATATATGATGGGATACTTGAAGTAATACCCCATATTTTTTTCAACTGGTCCTATACTGGCTGTTTCGAAATTTTCCTGTTCCAGTCAGTGCTGCTGGGGATCATCATTGGGCATCTCTATCTTTGCCCATACCTCTAAGTGTTTCTGTGAAATAAATTCCTAGAAGTGAGGAATGCAAGACTGAAGAAGTGCCTGTTTTCCACTTTGATAGCAACCGCCAGACTTCCAAGTTGCTGGTTTGTCCAGCTCCGGGGGTTACCATTTGTACAGAATACATCGCATGTGCAGTAAAATGGCCCTGCTGATTACCCCCCAAAAAGACTGTGATGATTTATACTCCCACCAATGATGAAAGAGAGTGTCTGTTGTTTTACCCAGTAATGAATTGGGTCCTACCCTTAAAAGAAAAAAATTCAGTGCAAATCAATTTAAAAAAAAATATTGCTTTAATTGCACTTCCTTAACCATAAATGAAATTAAACATTTCTTCATGTGTTTATTGGCTATTTGTATTTCATCTGTGAATTGCTTGTTTATATTCCTTGCTAAATATTTGCAGTTCCCAAAGTGTGTGCCAAAGCGCTGTGGGATATTTTAAATTTTTGAGAGCAGCACAATGACACTTGCCATCTGTGAGATACTGTTTGAACCACTAGCTTGAAATAACTTACAGTTATCAACATTAGCTCACACTATACTCCTTTTGATGATGCCGTACAATCTTTGCAAAGTTGAGTATTTGAAAGTTGCTGTGGTAAAAAGCAAGTACCATGGGAAAATCAATGGGGAACAGGAATGAGGGTGGTGGAGGCTTGGGAAGTTCTGAAGTATCCAACAGGCACACACATCTCATTAGTAAATAATTGTGGTTATTAAAGAATGAAATCAGAATATTTTTTCTTTCAACTTATGTGTATTATTTTTTCGAACAGTTTCTAAGTTGTTATGGCATAAATACTAGGTTGTTTGGACCTAACTACTTAGTAAATGGAACGATTAGGTTATTTCTTTTGGCCTAGAGACACCATGAAAAAATTATTGAGGTGTAAGGGTGCTATGAATGGAGAAAGCTTGTAATTCCCTGTCATATTTCATTCCATTACTTTCATTTTTGTTATCGATTTGCAAGAGGTTTGTTCCATAGAGGAATTAGCAAACGTTTTACCCCTTGTTTTTTACTTTTGAATATTCCTATTAATTTTTGCTATACAAAAGATTTCAGTTGTTATGTTGACATACTTATATATCTTTTTTTTGTGTGGCTTTGTTTCATTCTTAGAAAGCCCATTTTTACCTTAAGATTATAAAATATTTTCCTGTTTTCTTCTAGCACTTTTTTTTTAAATTTTATTTTATTATGTTAATCACCATACGTTACATCATTAGTTT
This sequence comes from Halichoerus grypus, assembly GCF_964656455.1. Taxonomy (NCBI): domain Eukaryota; kingdom Metazoa; phylum Chordata; class Mammalia; order Carnivora; family Phocidae; genus Halichoerus; species Halichoerus grypus. Next base: position 74,662,847 of record NC_135721.1, read on the forward strand.
TTGATGTAGTGTTCCATGATTCATTGTTTGCGTATAACACCCAGTGCTCCATGCAAAATGTGTCCTCCTTAATACCCATCACCGGGCTAACCCATTCCCCCACCCCCCTCCCCTCTAAAACCCTCAGTTTATTTCTCAGAGTCCATAGTCTCTCCTGGTTTGTCCTCCCCTCCGATTTCCCCCCCTTCATTTTTCCCTTCCTACTATCTTCTTTTTTTTTTTTTTTTAACATATAATGTAGTATTTGTTTCAGGGGTACAGGTCTGTGATTCATCAGTCTTACACAATTCACGGCACTCACCATAGTACATACTGTCCCAATGTCCATCACCAGCCACCCCATCCCTCCCAACCCCCTCCACTCCAGCAACCCTCAGTTTGTTTCCTGAGATTAAGAGTCTCTTATGGTTTGTCTCCCCCTCTGGTTTCATCTTGTTTCATTTTTTCCTCCCTTCCCCTATGCTCCTCTGTCTTGTTTCTTAAATTCCTCAAATCAGTGAGATCATAGGATACTTGTCTTTCTCTGATTGACTTATTTTGCTTAGCATAATACTCTCTAGTTCCATCCACGTCATTGAAAATGGCAAGAGTTCGTGGTTTTTGATGGCTGCATAATATTCCATTGTGTGTGTGTGTATACACCACATCTTCTTTATCCATTCATCTGTTGATGGACATCTTGGTTCTTTCCATAGTTTGGCTATTGTGGACATCACTGCTATAAACATTGGGGTGCATGTACCCCTTCGGATCACTACATTTGTATCTTTGGAGTAAGTACCCAGTAGTGGCAATTGCTGGGTCATAGGATAGCTCTATTTTCAACTTTTTGGGGAACCTCCATACTGTTTTCCAGAGTGGCTGCACCAGCTTGCATTCCCGCCAGCGTGTAGGAGGGTTCCCCTTTCTCCGCATCCTCGCCAACATCTGTCATTTCCTGACTTGTTAATTTTAGCCATTCTGACTGGTGTGAGGTGGTACCTCATCATTGAGGTTTTGATTTGAATTTCCTTGATGCTGAGTGATGTTGAGCACTTTTCATGTGTCTGTTCGCCATTTGGATGTCTTCTTTGCAGAAATGTCTGTTCGTGTCTTCTGCCCATTTCTTGATTGGATTATTTGTTCTTTGGGTGTTGAGTTTGTTAAGTTCTTTATAGATTTTGGATACTAGCCCTTTATCTGATATGTCGTTTGCAAATATCTTCTCCCATTCTGTCAGTTGTCTTTTGGTTTTGTTGACTGTTTCCTTTGCTGTGCAAAAGCTTTTTATCTTGATGAAGTCCCAATAGTTCATTTTTGCCCTTGCTTCCCTTGCCTTTGGCGATGTGTCTAGGAAGAAGTTGATGGGGCCGAGGTCGAAGAGGTTGCTGCCTGTGTTCTCCTCAATTCCTGTCTCACATTTAGGTCTTTCATTCATTTTGAGTCTATTTTTGTGTGTGGTGTAAGGAAGTGGTCCAGTGTTTTCTCCTAACACTTTTATAGTTTTTTTTTTATGTAAAATAAATTTTACATCTAAAATTTATTTCAGTGCAAGGCTTTGGGTAGAGACCCAGCTGTATTATTTCCCTAAAACCTAGTTGGTTGTCTTAATACCTTTTGTTGAATAAGTCGGTCTCTTCACTACTGTTTAAATATCACTTTTACCATCCTCTGAATTTCCAGCAAACTTATTTCTGGACTCTCGATTCTCTCCCTTACAGTACTTAGTGTTCCCTCTTGGATTTTATGCATTTTATTTATTTATGTACATAACTTACTTCCTGTACTAGATCATAAGCTTTTTACACATATTGAATCTCTGTGGCCTAGGGCTGTTTTCTTTTCTCTTTCCCTCCTTCTCTCCTAAAGCCTTTTTCTAAAACTTTTATTACAGAAAAATTTAAAAATACACAAATGTAGGCAGAATAATATAATGAATCTCATGTACCCATCACTCAGCTTCAACAGTTACTGATTTATAACTAATATTGTTTCATTTATTCTACCACCAGCTTCCTTCCTCCTGTATTGCTAAAGTTAACTGTCTAGACTGAACAAATTATCCGTGTTATTTTTCAGTAAGTTTTGGTACCTCAAAGAGATCCTTATTGATCTCAGTATTGTCTTTAAGGAAACTCAATAGTTGAAGATCCAGATAGATAGAAAAGATAAACTGGCAAGTATAATAAAGCTTCCCCTAAATAAGTTAAACTGGGATTTATTTTACGAATAAATAATTTGTAATTTAAAACATTTTATACATAGCTTTACAGAAATATATCTGTGTTCCAAAGTTAGGAACTCTTTGGTTAGAACAGATATTAACATCAGTGTTTAGTAAATTGTTTTTGTTTTTTTAAAGATTTTATTTTGGGGGTGCCTGGATGGCTCAGTCGGTTAAGCATCTTTTTGGCTCGGATCATGATCCCAGAGTCCTGGGATCGAGCCCCATGTTGGGCTCCCTCCTCAGTAGGGAGTCTGCTTCTCCTTCTGCCTCTCCCCCAGCTTGTGCGCGCTCTCTCTCTCTCTGCCCCCCACTCTCTCTCTCAAATAAACAAAATCTTAAAAAAAAAAAAAGATTTTATTTTTAAGTAATCTCTGCACCCAGTGTGGGGCTCAGACTCACAACCCTGAGATCAAGGGTCACATGCTCCACTGACTGAACCAGCCTGGTGCCCTAGTGAATTGTTAATTCTTTACATGCAAGCCTTTGTTGATATGTTGGGTTAACACTGAATACCTTTGACATCACTTTCTAAACTTCACTCTTACCCAGTAGCTTGGGGCCCTTGATGCTTCTTCTGCGTGAGGGGACTCCTAATTGCATTGTAAAATTTGGAGCACCAGGCCAGAGATGATCTAAGACAAATGAATACTCACTGTCTCATTAATACTGTGTAGTTCTCCCAGCCCCTTTGCGTGGGGACCATGTAGAGAGGTCACCTTTAGCACCCTGGGTGCTGCTGTGAACATGGGTTCTGCCCCTGCCACCCCTGGCAAGGAGGCATGGTACAGTTCCACATCAATAAATACTCCATTCATGGAGCCCTCTCTCCACCAGACAAAGCTACATATCCTTGGGACCCCAGGGACTATAAAGAACAGGACATAGTCCTTGCCTTCAAAGAGCTATACTTCAGGAAAGGAAATTATAGATTGATAACCATGATGACAGGATTTAAAAAAAAATTTTTTTAAATCAAATGAAATGAGCTGTTGGGCACTGAGTAGGAAAAGAGTATGTGTTGGTGGCGGGGAGGGGGATGGTGGTTGATGAAAGAAGAGGAAGGTTTTATGGAGGAGGTGGTGTTAGCCGGGCCTTACAGTATGAATGGAATTTAAATAGGCAGAGTTGGAGAGGGTGGTGGTGGGAGAAATAGAGGGAACATCCTGGACAGAAAAACATTTATAAGTTATCAGGAATGGGAAATTGTCCCATTTAGCCACAAAATAGATATGTGAAGTGGAGGAAGAAGGAAGTAAAAGCAGAAAGGTAGGTCAAGACTTCAGTGCCCAGCAAAGTCTTTAGGTGGTTGGGAGTCACTGAAGGATTTTGAACTTGGGAGTGATACAATCAGGGCTTTAAGGAAGTTTCTCTGCAGCCATGTGTAAAATAAGCTTTGGCGGCGGAGACCAGTGAGTTGTTTTCATCTTCTAGGCATAAGATCTTTGGTTCCTGAACTAGAACAAGGGGAGTGTTAATAGAAAGGAGGGAATGCATTGACACACAAAGTGACTTTTCAGGGCCCTACACACTTTGTGTTTTTGTACATTTTAGGCCTTAAAGAGATTCATGGGCCTATTTCCTGCGATTCTCTTTCCCAAGCCAATGTCAGCTAGGAAGTAATTACACTTCATAATTAGCACCCTTTTCCTGGCAGCGACAACACAACACAGCCAAGTGTCACCTTTTGGGAACTTACCAAGACCTTCCTAAGGATGTGTTCTCATCTGATTAACACGTTGAGGTTTGGAGGAGTAACCACTTGAAATGCTTCCCCACCTGCCCTCTAGCATTGGTGGGTAACTGTGGGTGGCACATGCCCGCCAAGCCCTTTCTTGTAGGGATGACCAGGTTGAGTAGCTGAAGTGTCCCAGGGTCATGCCTCCTGTCCACAGGGTTGTCGATAAAAAAAGAAAAATATGCTGAGCTCTCTGCACAGATGACACAGGCAGCTTCATATACCCAATGAGGACCATTGCATGCACTATAGAAGTCAGAGGCTAAGGGGGGTGCCCTGAAAAGCCTGTGGTCTGGTTGGGGATAAGATTAATGGGCCTGAAGCAGAAAACAATTAAATCCTAACCCTCATTGTAATGATTAGGAAGGATATATAAGTTAGAGAACTCTTCTGTCTCTCGCTTTCCCATCTCCTACCCCCCCACACACACACTCACCCTGTACACACATACAAACGCAGTCTACCTTTTAAATAATTTTTGCTGTATCTCTTTCTCCACATTTATATGATTAAGCATGTTTCTGTGAATTAGAAAGTTTAGATTCCTCCCTCAGTCATCCCCCTTCTCACACCCTCCCCTCCTTTCAGCCTGACTTAAAGCCATAAAATACTTCTGCCTGCCTGCCTTTCGTTCTGTTTGTATGAATTAAGTCGACAGGATAAATATTCACATTCCCAACTACAGGCTGAAACAATGTTTGCCTGTTCTGCCCAGTGAGTCGAGAGAAAAAGGGGGCCTGACATCACCCTATACTGTACATTCCCGGCATAGATCATTTATTTAAGTCCCTGAAAAAATACAGATGTTTTACCAGCCGAAATAAAATCCTGTGTAAACACTGGGCTTGGAAAAATGTGGCTCTGACTTAGCTGTGGGGGTTGGAGCAATGCAGAGAGAAGCCTAGGCAAAATGGCAGATACAGAAATTTTATACTCGGCTGAATGTGATAGAGGCAAAAGCGTTCTTCCAAAGTCTGCATGCTGTAAAAGAAGAAGAAGGGGATTTGTTTTTAAGAAAATACAGTTGCAAAAAGTGGATAGATTCCTTGATCTTCAGAGTTTGATTGTTAATGATTACGATACATGGAGCTCCTTTGTATCTGACCTCTGAAATGGGCATCTTTTTTCTCTTTGGAGTTGTCCTTTTTCACGGCCTGCCTAACCTGGGCCTGTTATTGCTGGATCCTGCTGTTTCTGGAGCTCAGCTGCTGTTGATTTTATAAGGGGGAAAATTGCCTGGAAGCCATGCTTGGTGAAGAGGAAAACCCATCTCAGCGTTGCATTCCCAAACAGCCATATATCATCTTGATCTTGTCTAACACAGGTCACTATTTTCGTCTAGCAGCATAAACCAGACATATTTTACTGGTGCAGTGCAAGTTTTTTCAGGGATCTGCCTCATGACTTTTTTAGGCCTGTGGCATTTATTCAAAGAGCATTACATTTGCTCTTGTGGAGTCACTTTTAAGATTCAAAGCTGCCCACATGGACCCCGTGCTTTACACAGATGCTTGGGGACTCCCCCGAGTCTCTGCGTTTAGAGTGGGGCTGGGGCTGGGCAAAGAGTAACTGCTTCCAGGTTCTCTAGACTTTCCTTCGGTCCTCCCGGAGATTCTTCAGGGCTTGCATCTCAGGGGCAAGAACGCTGACCCACTCCCCACTGCTGCCCGGCCTCCCCTGCTGAGGGCATCTCCTAGCGGTCGCATTACCTGCGATAGTCATGGGCGGTGCTGCTGGTGTGCACTTGACGGTTGGCATGTGCTCTCTTTCTGACTGGGTCACAACCATCTTAAGTCAGCAAAGCTTTCTGCTGCTTTTTTTTGCCAAAGACACCTCTGAGTCCACTCTAGTCTTTCTCTTAAGGGCCTGCAGAAGCTAGAGGCAACCCACTGCCCTGCTTCATCCCATAGTGGTCATTCATAGAGCTCCTTTTCACTCCCAAAAGAATTCTTGCTATGCAAGATAAATTACCCCTGACTAGAGCAATCATCACGCGGATGTTCCTAACCAAACTCCTGAGGTCCCCTTCCCTCATTCCCAAACCTGCATATTCCCTTGTGGTCCCTGTCTTGGACGATGGCTTTCCATCACCAGCTGCCTGAGTGAAAAGGCTCTTTTCTGACTTTAAACTCCACGTCGCCAAATCCTGCTTCTTCAGCTTCTAAAATGTCTCTCAAGTGTATCCTTTTCCTCTCCATTTTACCATCTAGATTGGGGCTCTCACAAAATCAAAGTCCTACCAGCACGGGCAGATGAGTGAATAAAGGGGAACTGTTAGAAACACACAGCCCTCCCTCTTGGTCCAATCCTTTGTTTCTAAACTTTTGATAGAGATTTGGGTTCAGTAAATACTTCATTTTCCTCTTGATTCTCCAAAAGTTAAAAAAAAAAAAAAAAAAGGGCAAGAAAGCAGTGATAAATGACGCTGACACTCCACCTTAGTCCCATGGTGAACCCACCCCCGCAGGTGCCTGTTGCCCCACAGGAGTGTGGGCCCGCGGTCCCCAGGTCTTCTGATTTTTCAAAAGAAGTTGGAAATCAGGATGATTTTGGTGTGAAATCTCCCAATTCGTAAGTGGCAGGTTGAAAAATACTGTGCAGGTCAAAGAAAACATCTGCAGCCGCTTTGGGCCCACCGCCATCCTTGGCTTTCAGCTTCTGGCTTTGACCCTGACCACCTGTAGTCTAGACTGACAGCAGTCTTGGTCATCCTGCCCCTTCTTATCCAGCCTCCACACTGTCTTGGCCTTTCCTTTCCACATTACAGATCTGATTATGTGAGCGCTGATCCTTCTCATTCCAACCCAGCCTCTCTTTGCAGCTGTGTCCCTTACCACCCTGCACACACCCTGGCTGTGCTCTCGCCACACACAGCTACTTGCTATCCCCTGAGCAGTCCTTGTATTTTCTTTCCATTCATAGGATTTTTTAAGAACAATCACAGATTCACAGAAAAACTGTGCAGGTAGTACAGAGAGTTCCCATATATTCCTTTCCTCCCCAGTTTTCTCCCGTTATTAGTATCTTGCATTAGAGTGGTATGCTTGTTACAATTAATGAACCAGTATTGACACATCATTATTAACTAAAGTCCATAGTTTACATTAAGGTTTATTCTTTTTGTTGGCAATACTGTTATTTTAATACCCTTTAACATTTTTTTATAATTCAGTTTCTTCTCTGCTTGCATGGTCTTCCCCAGATTCTGACCAGATTTGTTTAAGGGTTAAATAGGAATATTACTTTTTTCTGCAAAGCCTTCTCTGAATGTTTATTTTTGGAATGGGGGCTAAAGGGAGGGGGCAGACAGAAAAAGGAAGAGAACTAACATTTTTATCAGGTGCCTAGTGGGTGCCAAGTACTATATATTCCTTTAAATCTCTCTATAGTCCTACAAGCCAGAGACTGTTACGTACTGTTTACCGTGAGGAAGCAGAGGTTAAATAAGTTGCCCCAAGCCCCATAGCTAGTAACTGGGTTTACACCCATATGCACCTGGCTCCCGAGCGTGCGCTCCTCCCGCAGGGCTGCATCCCCGCCACTGACCTGGCCTCTCCCTGCTGCAGAGAGGAGTGCGGTGCTGTTCAGCTATGTCCCCACTCCTTACCTGGGGTTGCGGGAGCTCCCCAAACCCAAGGGCATGTGTCCTACAGGCAGAGTCAGTATAGGAAGAGGCACCACAAAGTGAAATCAATTCAGCACATGCTCGTTGCATTCCGGCTGTGTGCTGGGCTTGGTCAAGGGTGAGGTCAAGCATAAGAGGACAGTGATGGTGATGCCGCCATGCAGGTTCTAAATCGAGACCAGGCAGGGGCAGGGAAGCTGTGGATTTTCCGCTTATCCGTGACTAGAGTGTAAGCTGCGGGGAGCAGGCGCTCCTGTGTTCTGTGCCACAGCTCCTGGGACAGCGCCTGGTAGTAATTGTTGTTTACTAAGTATTTGTGGACTGAATATTTGAATCCTATTGCAAATCTGGGAGACCTAAAGTAACACTTCACTTCTTGGAGCTCTCCCATGCATTCCGTTGGTCGCGCAGCTTCGGTTTCTGTTTGGTTCGTGCAGTCCTGTATTACAGGCTGTTTGCAAATTATCCCAGGCTGGCCTAGACCACACTCCTAGCCCAGAGGTTCTCCTGGACCAGAACTTTCAGAGAAGGGGGAAAGGAGGAGGAACTGCCTTGTTCCCGCCGTCTTTTCCGAGCTGATGGACAAATGACCCTTCCTGGAAGCTGGCTGCCTGGTGCTCCTGGACCTGACCTTGGATTGTAGTTCCAGAGGCCTGGCCCACCTCTGGACTTCACACCAAAGGATGGCCTCATTTTTCTTGGACAAATTAAAACAGACCCTCTAAATGTCATGGGAAGGTGGCTGTGTATTCAAATATAGTCATTAATTTTCTCAAAAAAGAAATGATCTCAAACACAGTCACTTGTTTCAGACATGGGCTTGCAAAACTTTTCTTTCCTCCCCCCACCCCCGTCTTTTCCCCGTCCTCCCCTTCCCTGCCCGGTTTTCCCTTGACTTCTGTGACCCTGTCTTTCACTTCTCTCGCTCTGTCTCTCCTCCATGTTTCTTTCCACCGTGGTTCTCATAAGTGTACCTCCCTCTGCAGTTGTCCCATGTAAATAGATCGCTCTCTGTTCCTGATGAATAACCAGGATCACAATTGTTGTCTGGGTTGTGCCCAAGGTGACTGAATTGATGGACCTGGAGGTTGATTTTCATAAACCAGAGCTACCAAGCGTTTCAAAAACAGCCTTGTTTTTGCCAAGTAAGGTGAGCAAATATAGGACTAAGTTTAAACATCCATCAGGAGTTATTTTTGAGGTGATTGCTTCTAAATGAGAGGCATTTGAAAATCTCACAGCTTTCTTTACAAGTAAATTCCACGCTCATGTATTTTGCTGGTGTCTGCTGATTAATTACGATCCTGTGACACCATGAAAAGCCCTGGTGGTTGGTTTTTTGCAGCTGTGGAGAGAAGTAAAGCAAGGCCCAGTGACTTTGACAACTCTTTCAGGGTAGTGGGGATTCAAGCAAAGGGAGGTGTGTTTTTTCACTCTGGCAGTCACCACATAAGAACAGAAGCCCCAGCCAGACCCATTCCTCCAGACTTCACGACCTGCGGTGTGGGTCCCTGCGGGGGTGTGGTGAAGTAGTGATACTTGATCTGTTGCCTCTGAAATAACAGATCCATTATTAGAGAAAGCATTTTCAGTCTCCACATCGGGACTTATGTGCAGTCTCCTATACAATTACGTCTGTTTAGACCCCCCCCCAAAATTAAATAAATAATAATAACAGTTACATATAATAATCACAATTTTTTTTTTTAATTCTCTAAACAGAGGTGCTCTGGGTATATTTGTTGTTGGTAACTGCAGATGTCTGACCCAGGAAAACTGCTAGCTCATTCCCGTTCAGGCTCTGATGATTCTGGATCTCTTTTATCTTGGCCTCCTGCTTTTTGTACTTATTCACTTCCCTATTTAACTCTCACTTAGGCTCCTCATCGGCAGGAGAGGAAGAGAGGAAAAAATTGAATCTTGTCGCTTTGAAAGAGTCACCTGTAGCTCTGGCGAAGGATACAGTAGGGGAGGGAACCAAACTGATTACTAAAATGGACTTTCCAAGTTCTCGGTGTGTTTATGCGTACTAGCTTTGCTCCGCCCACCGTCTCCGCTTGATTGAGATGAGGAGACTGCAGGAGCTCTCTGCCATGCGTCCTCGTACTCCTTGGCGCCGGCTAAGGTCAGAGGATCTCATCTGTGCCTTAGTCCTCTCTCTCCGCTGCAGGTTTATACTCCTCACAGAGTGTTGTTGGTGTCATCACGGAGTGTGAATCCACGACATGCTTGCATGAGCCGCACACGCGCGCGCACACACACACACACACACACACACACACACGGGCGCGAGCACGCACGGTCATGTGTCTGCTGGATCTGTGGCCTTCATTCTAAATAGAGGCACCTAGAGGATTTGTCTTTCTCTGCTCAATTCTCATACATAATGTCATGTCAGCGTGAGAATAGGTTGTGTCCGTTTTGCTGCTTCCGCATGTCTCAGTGGGGAACTGCGAAAAAAAATCGAGATCGTTTACAAACATCACTGTCTCGCGTTTGCAAAGGTAGGTAGACATCATCGTGGCCTGCTGCTTTGGCCAAGATGGTTCTGATAAACCCAACATACAAACCAATTTGGACTCTGAGACTGCTGATTTTTCCTCTGCAGTAAGACTTTGACTTGAAAAGGTACATTTTTTTTTCATATGAGACTGCTCACCTAGAGCAAGATGTTTGCCTTTCTTTGCTAAAATCATTTTCTAGGCTGTTGTAACGAATAAGCTCTTGTATCAAATGAGTGTTCGGTCACTGAGTAGTCAGTCACCCTTGTTTGGAATTGCGCAGGGGACCCAGAGCAGAGGTAGGAATTAAGGGCACAGGTTTCTTGTCCCTTGCTGCGTCCTCCCAAAACCAGCTTGCTTCCTGCATGGAGACCAGAGCCACATTCTACAGGTGTCTGTTTTCTTTGAGGGGAATATTTTGAGGAAACCTAACAGGGAGGAACTGAACATTGAGGAAAAATATATTTTCACAGCAGGATATTGCTTTTTTCTCTTTTCTGGTTTAGGTTTTTCATTTGTTAGAAGCCTGCACAGACTCCAAATACAGACTGAATGCATACTTTCAGCAGCTGCTGGCTGACGTTGCTGTTTGTACGAGGGCCAAACTCTGGCTGGCCGAGAGGTATGTTAAAACCCCACATGAGCAAGGAGTTATCAGGGGTTAGGAATACATTGGAGAATGGCTGTTTCTAGTTGTGGGAGTTTTAAAAGTCATTGGCATGCGTTTTCTAAACTTATTGGTGTATTTATCTTTTTAGAACTTCGGGTTGTGGTAAAGAAAGAAAAATATTTTCTTGACAGTTTTTCTGAAACTGCTGTATGGCTGGGGGGCATGTAATATGGCTTTTTATCGGTCCACCAGCCAGCTTGTTTTTATTAATACCTGCCATGTGCCCAGCCCTGTGTCAGATGTGGTACAAACTCTTAGGTGCCACACGGCAGTTAGAGATTGGGGTAAGACTTGAACAGGCACAGAGAGACTGGTAGGGTGTGAATAAGAAAAAGACATGCAAGTTGCCCCCTTTTTAAGTAGGCAGTAGAATAGCTTGAATAATGAAAGCACAGGAGGGTGGATACATTTATTTTTTCATTCCGGCCATTGTTCATTTATTCTAGAATTTAGGACATTTGCTATGTGAACTATGCTATGGAATAAAAAGAATCTCTCATTCAGTACACAGGGAGTCCTCTCTGTAACAATGTGTTCAAAATCCATGTTGCAGGTCTCTGATATTGGTAGGACAGTATACTGCAAGGGCCCCCCAGTCTGTCCTCTGTAAGTTCCAGCACAAGAGGTCCAGTAGAGGCCCACAGGCTACCACATTCCATGCCAGAGTATCTTGCGCTCGATTAGAAATCAGTGTATGGGTTTCCTAACATAGCAGCCTTTTCGTTTGTCAAAAAAATGTACTTGCGTTCACTTTTGTTGGTTCCCCACCTCATGTGGGAAGGCAGGAAACGGGCAGTACAGGCCCGCAAGTCACTGTAATCAAACAAAGTCTTGTTGAACATGGGCTGCAAGCTGACCTTTGTGTTAGGAGGTGGAAGGGATGCAAAGATAGAGATAGAGCTCTGGCTTCAAGGAACTCATATCCAGGAGGTGAGAAAGATGTGTGAATAAATAATTTCCACCGCACGTGGCAAGGGAAATAACAAATGTGTGTATTAAGCACAGGAGTAGCCCAGAGGAGGGGCAGGGAAGGGCCATCAAGAGATGAGTAGCATTTCGGGGCGCCTGGGTGGCTCAGTCATTAAGCGTCTGCCTTCGGCTCAGGTCATGATCCCAGGGTCCTGGGATTGAGGCCCACATCGGGCTCCCTGCTTGGCGGGAAGCCTGCTTCTCCGTCTCCCATTCCTCCTGCTTGTGTTCCCTCTCTCGCTGTCTCTCTCTCTCTGTCAAATAAATAAATAAAATCTTAAAAAAAAAAAAAAAAAAAGAAGAGATGAGTAGCATTTCAGCGAGCAGCCCGGGCAGGGAGGGCATTCTGGGCGCTGGTCATGTCAGTGGCAAAGACATGGCTGTGTGAAATGGCATGGCGAGTATGGAGAGCAATAAAGAAGTTAGCTCTTCTGGAACCGGTAGAAGGTACATGAGGCTGTGGAAATCCAAGGAGGCCACACAGTGACAGCTCCTCAAGGAAACCTCTTGGTGAAAGAGAGCCATTGAAGGATTTCTCGGTGTGTGGATGTGTGAGTCTCCATGTCTTGTCTAAGCACCTCTAGCTCTGGGCAGGGATACTGATGGGGAAATTCTCTCATGTCTGAAATGCCAGTAAAGTGATGGTTAACTCTCATTTTTAGACCAGTTTGTGTTTTCTCTCTCTTATGTAGAGAGCAGGAGTTGATTGACCATAAACTGCTTCTCTGAGCCTAGTATCATTTGCCTTCTGTGTGGCTTTTAGATAACTCCCCTAAGCTGCCTTTCTTGGGAGAATAGGGAATTGTGATCACATGTGTGCTCTCATCTGTTTATCAATAGCAGGCCAGGTCTTCCTAGCTGTTGTGTCTAGGGATCAGGAAGTCAGGACTCTCCAGGAACCATCCTATTGAAATCTCTGCTTCCAGCCAGGCCCGCCCCAAGACAGAATCCTAAATTTCCTGTTCTGCAAGTGCTATAAAGGTGTTTCTGCCCCCTTAGGCTGCTGCCCTTTCATGGGTTTCATAGAAAGTCATCATCTGCTGGCTTCCTGAGCCCATTCCTTCTTGTTGGATGGGAAGGAGGAGATGGTGTCACAGCCAGCCGTCTGAATGGACCTTCATGCTCTGCAGTCAGTGCCTGAAGATGGATGACCGAGTGCCATCAGCCTCTTCTTCAGCTGGAGAGGTCCTCCCGTCCTCTTTTAACTTTACTTCTGGTTTCTATTGCAATTTTTCAATTAGGCTTTCAGCATCATCACCACCACCACCCACACACACACACACACACCTTCTCTAATTTTTCTCCATGATTTTTCAGCACTAGAAAACAAAAGCATGAATCACTGCAATTCACTGTGTTTCCACCTTCCTTGCCGAGAGTCCAGGAAAGCCATTTTTATGTTTCCAGTACAGTCGACTCTTTATGATCCAAGTGTGAACTTTATACTTTGTGGGTGGTCTGTAGGTGGTTCCTAACACCGGGCTTCCTCTTGCTCCCAAGGCACTTTTACTATATTAATCAGGATGTGTTCAGAGCCTGAAATAAAGTTTGGGAGGAAAACACACTGCCGGAGGGCCATCCATTCCAAAGCCACATATTAGTTTTTCTCTATTATCCACATCATTGACATGATAACCTTGAGGTTCCTGAATAGGAAAGGAAAGCACTGAATATAAATGATGAAGCTTCAGCCTGTCCTGTGAGACATGCCTGCCTGGTCCCTGAGGTCCTTTGAGGTTGTTGCCCTGGGAGGTGAGTGTCTGCACTAATACCTCCATGCTCACATGAGCCCATTCTGGGTCCTAATGGGCCCTTCTCGAAGCCGACCACTGTGTTCACATTATCACCTGCCTTTCCCATGAAAGACATTGCAATGTGGAGTATTCCCAGTTCCACTGCTCAAGAGGCTCTTTTATGTCCCTAGCAATTTACATATGAAAGACAAATAAATGTTCCTTTGTGCCTACTAAGGATTTTCTGTATCTTTTGAGTATAAGCTATGAAACATTAATGTTACTGCCAAAAAAAAAAAAAGGTAGTTTAAATTTTAGCACCAACACATTTTTTCTTCTACAATTTATTTGATCATTAGCCTGAGTTCATTCAGTCCAATAAGTACATACACATTAGTGAGGGTGTCATTTATTTGTCTTTTTATTCCCAAAGAAGGTTTAAAAAAAAAAAAAAAGTTCATTGGAGCCACTGGATAACCAATTCGGTTTTGTAAATTTTGACCCTGAAATTGAGGGCACATAAAATAAAGACTTTTGTCATATATTTATGTTTTGACTTTGCAAGATTAATTGGGATTTATATGAGGTGGTTAAGCAATAGCCATGGAACTGCTGGGGAATTTTTGGTGATGAACGGCCAGCTGGCAACATGGCCTGAGTAGAGGCCTGGGCTTCTGCTCTTACAGGCCGCTTTTCATTCCAAGATGTCAAAGCCTTTATGGAAATCAGCTCGTTAATCCTTCACGTTCCTTCCTTCCCCTTTTGCCTCCATCCCTCCCTCCTCGGTTCAGGTCAGTGTCTTCTCTCACGGTGTGAGGACAGTTCAGCAGCTACTGAAGGAAAACGAAGCTGACCCAGGCCACAGGCAGAGGCGCACATGAGGCGGGTGGCGGGTGTGGAGAGGTTGGCCTCAGGCACCCCACGAGGGCACTCGGCAGCGCCCCGGCTCCCCGGCTGACGGCCGGTTCCAGCTCTGCTGCCCCAGCTGGACCACAGGCCCTGCCTAAACGGGAAGGACTTTGAAAGCCCTGTCAAGGAGCCCTAAGAGGAGAAAAGACTTATTATTTTGAGCGAGAGTTGGAATTATTATTATATTGGGCTTAAAATTTTTCAGAAATCAATTTGGTTATAAAAGGAAGAAGTGCGTGTGTGTGTTTTCCTTCAGATAAAGGCGGTGAACTCAGTGAACCATCAGGCTAAGTGCAACGGATGATGCGATGACCAGGAAGAAAAATGTGCCCTACTAAATTTTTTTTCACCTTTTTTTTCTCAGTCGTCAGCGTAGTGTATGCCTATCATAGAAAGTTAGGCAAGTATGAAATTTGGAAAAGAAGAGAATGTCAGTCTGCTCTTACCAACATCCAGTGGAAGTCACTTGTTAGTTCACAATTTTCTGTATATACTCACTTCATCTTTTCTCCTGTGCCTTTTTTTTTAACATTGTTGCGGCTTTATCATATATATAAGTTAGAGCTTACTTTTTTCACTTAACAGTATCATGGAAGTATTGGCTATTATTGTTAAAAACTCTTTATGGTATAGCCACTTTGGAAAATAGTATGGCGTTTCCTCAAAAAATTAAAAATAGCAATACATTATGACCTAGCAATTCTACTTCTGGGTATAGACCCAAATGAATTGAAAGCAGAGTCTTGAAGAGATATCTCTACACCCCTGTTCATAGCTGCATTTATTCACAACAGCCAAAAGGTAGAAGTAACCTAAGTGTCTGTTGATGTATGAAGGGGTCAACAGTGTGGTATATATGGACAACATATGATTCAGCCTTAAAAAGGAAGGAAATCCTGACACAGGCTACAACATGGATGACCTCAAGGACATCATGCTAAGTGAAATAAGCCAGTCACAAAAAGACAATTACTGTGTGATTCCACTTCTGTAAGGTACTGAGAGTGGTCCCATTCATGGAGACAGAAAATAGAATGGTGGTTGCTGGGGCCTGGGGGAAAGGGAACGAGGAGATAGTGTTTAATGGGCACAGAGTTGTACTTTTACAAGCTGGAAAGAGTTCTGGAGTTTGTGACTCTGGGTATTGGCATTTGTTAAGTGCCCAGATTGGCTGATGGTGAGTTTTTACTCCAGACAGCAGTTTTTAATGCTGATGGCTGCATATTAGAATCATCTGGAGAGGTCTTCAAACCTGATGCCAGGTCCCACCTCCAGAGTTTCTGATTTTTTTTTTTTTTTGGTTGAGGGTGTGACCCAAGAACTGGTAGTTTTAAAACTCTCCAGGAGATTCTAAAATGCAGTCGGATTGAGAACTACTGATGTGTCCTTGTGCCTCCTTGTGTCTCCCATCTCCTTGAGAGAGAAGATGAAGGATGAGCGTTGAGTGAAATAGCCCGTGTTAGAGGGCACTTGGATTTTTCTTCGGAGGCCACAGACTCATTCAAGAAAGATGGAATGACCATCCCTCCAGCCTGCTACCCAGGAGATACAGTCGTTAACACTTTCGATTCCACAGATGGGCCAGAATGAGGGGCCACGCCACTGTGTAGTTTCATACACGAGTGAATTTCCGAGGTAGATTACTTAAAAGCTGCCTTAGCAAGATATTTTAAGTTATGTCAGTTGCCCTGAAAAGTGCCAGTTAGACCTGACACTCTGGTGTGGTCTACTGTCCTGGAAGCTTATGGCTCATTTTTGTTTTTTGAGGGGCAGCTTGAAGAGAATAGACTCATATCTGTATCACTTAATTCAACAAATACTTATTGAGCCCTACCATATGCCAAGCTGTATTAAATACTGCAACTATCTATTAAAAACCAAACTTCAGTGTAGAGAGGGCGACAAAACAGAGTCTTGTCAAATTGAATCATAGACCTCGAACTTTAGAACTAGAAGGAATCCTGAAGTTTCTTGCAGTCCACTCCCATCCCCATGCATATGGGAAAATGCCGCCCAGAGCGGTTGGGGAATTTGTTTGGGCAAGGGTAAGATCCTATCTGATAACAGTTAACATTTGTTGAGGACTTAGTTCCCTGCTTCTTGTGGGGCTCTTTCTGCTCGAGCCCCCTTGCCGCCATCTGTCCAGTGTTTTTGTCAAGGCCTTTGAATGACAGCGCTTAAGCATTGTCGAGAACCGTGCTCCTCAGACCTTCATGTGCACATGATCACATGGGGATCTCCTTAAAATGAAGACTCTCATTCAGTAGGTCTGGGCTGGTGCCTAAGATCCTGCATTTCTGACGAGTTCTCATGCAGTTCTGATGCTGCTGGTTCTGGGACACAGTACATATTTTGAGGGCCAGGGTTCACTGTGGTCATCCTGACTGTGCCCCTTTGAAATACTCCTGCCTTTACACCCTCATTCTCAAAGGCCAGAGCTTGGGGACACAGGAAAAGGCTAAGACCACTAAAGGGGTCGGCCCCGAATTCTTTCCCCATCTACCTGGGATGCCCTGCATGGAGAGGCTGTATGGCCCCAGCACTTTCTATGGGGAGCCCACACTCCTTTGTCCAGTCAGCCATCCCAGTGGCCTCAGTGCCTAGGGTAGGACCAGTGCTTGTTGGCGTGCAGAGAGTATTATCGTTTTGAAAATAGCAGTCTGATATTCTGGTGAGAAAAACAGGCTCTCAGGAATACAAGAACATGTCCCAAGGTTACAAGAAAAGCAACCTTGGGCAATAAATTTTTGAGTAAAAGCATCCTGATGGGGAGAAGAAATGGTGGAGGGCACTAATGTTTGTTGAAGACTACTCTTTGTACTAGACCTAATGATTTGTTACCCCAAGTTGATTCTCATTTGCAAAAAGTATTAGCTCTATGATCCTCCCAATACAGCTTCCCCATCAGTGCTCCTGACACCCCCTGTTCCCTCCGTGAACTCCTCGTCCACGCCTCCATCTCTCCAATACATACCTCCAGCCACTTGTGCGTCTCCTTCCCTGTCCACCCCCTTGTCCATACTCTCATCGTTCTCCCCATTTTCTTAGTTCCTGGGCCCAACTAAGAGGAGTGGTAAGCTCCTTGAAGGCCTTGGACTTAAATGTGTGAGGAAAATATGCTTATAGAGACAGAGCTGGGTCTGGCTTTTGTGCAGCAATCCCAGTCCTTCCCCAGGGGGGTCTGTGGCCAGCTGCAGAAGCTCTGGTTTGGGATTCTGTTTTGCTTCACAGCTGAAGACAGCATCTATGTTCTAACCGCCAGATTGATCCCCTCAAGAGCCTGCACCTCCCCGGGGAGAAATACTGGGGTTTAGGTCTCATTCCATTTTCCCACTGTTCCTTCGCCCTTCGCAAACCCCTCGTGCCTCCTGGGCCGCTCCCCTCCTGAAGGAAGAGGTCCTCCTTTCGCAACTGCTCGAAATGAAGAGAGGCCTCAGCCCTTTGCCACAGCTGCAGGTTGCTGTTTCACTCCCATGCATCCAGTTGAAATGTTGAAATACATCCAGTCAAGAAGGATTGTTAAAATATTCTGATGCTCATGTGGCATTTTAAGGCTATCATTTGTGGTCCCTGCCAAAACTGTAAGGGAAGCAAGTCTGAACAGGGATGGTTAGTTACATTGCAAGTTTCCGGGCATTGCTGGGGGTTGGGTTTTTGCTTTTTTGGTTTGTTTCTTCTTCGCTTTTTTTCTTTCTTTCTTTTTTTTTCCAAAGTAAAAGTTTTCCCAGTACTCCCCTCCCGCCCCCTCTTTTTTAACATTGCTTTTCTTTCAACCCCCAGATTTTATGGAGGAGGGAGATTCCCATTAGGACCACTCTAAGTCCTTCAGCTCGGCCTACTTCAAGTCTCCTTGCACCTCATGCATATTTGAAAGATGAGAGAAATGAAGTTGGTGTATTTCAGACTCAAGCTTGTTGACATTTGTTCGCTTCTCTTTCAGACTGCTCAGAAATATTTAAGGTTAAGATATCTCAGGATGAAATCCTGTTTGTATTTTTAAAAAACAGAACCATTCAGTTAGCGCATTTCAAACCAAACCAATGGACAGAGTGCAAAACATTTTCTTCATTAGATATTCCTTTTAAAAATATGTCAAGACTTGAAGGAATAAGGTGTCTGAGAAGAAGTGAAGCTTGAGAATATATGAGGTATTTCTTGTTGACAGGCTGAGCGTATGGAAACTAGTCAGGTAAAAGTAGTCACAAGAGATCAATATATTAAACTGAGCCTTTGAGCAAGTTGCCCAAGATCAAAGCTTCTTCATATTGCAATGAGAAATAAAAATAGTCCTTTCATGCAACTACACATCAAGAATTCTGCTGCCAACTGCTGATGCTTTCTACTTTTTAAATATAGAAATCTGCAGTCCTAACCTGGAAATGGCAATTAATTTGATAAAGGACTCAGAAATATCTGTTTTGCTCTTCTTGTAGCTGTTGGCTTATGGAGGTATTGCTGTTGGAAGATTTGGGCGATGTTGTCATTTGCTCAGCTTGCAAAGAAGCGCAGGCTTTTAAGTGTCCTCAACACATTTTCATAATATTGTGTAAAACACTAACATAGTGGCTTATTTTTTTTCCTTTAGCATGTAACATGTTCCATCTTTTGGATAAATCAACACATGGAACCATTCCCAATGAATTGGAGCCAATTTAGATTCACAAATAGCACAAAGCAGTGCAGTAGACACAGTGGGGAATATAGAGATGAATGATATGGTCCCTGTTTCAAAAACCATGTAAATAAGACAGGTATGGATTTAATTAACTGTAAACAAGTAAGAATCTGGCAAATTCTGAAATGAGGTCAGAGTGTGTACAGGAGCCGGCTTGTGGGGTCGGGGTGCCAAGGAAATCTTCTAGGAGGAGGGAAATGTCTTTAAAGGCTGGGTGAGATGTAATTATTAGATAAGGTTAATCTTCTTAGATTGGAGAATGAGTGAGTTTAGACTGATAGCCTGTGTTGCTAAATAAATTGTGAAGGTCTCATTGCCCAAGTACAAAGGAAGGAATCTTAGCACGGTGCTCAGCATTGTGGGAACCACTTTAGGCATTTATAATGGAGTCTCTATTGTCAGAGTTTAGTGATGGTTCAGTCTGGTTGAAAAGAGAGCTTATCCATGTGAAACAACCAATGGTGACGTGCATAAAGAAGTTCTAAATCTGTAATACATAGAATAAGTACAAGAATTCAGAGAAGAATGTAGACTGGAATAGTCAGGAAAGGCTTTGGTTTCTCGGGGAGTTAGGTATTCGAGATGGGTCCTAGAGCACTGGTGTGATTGGGAAACATCAAATGTGGTGGGAAAAGAGCGTGCCAAGACTGTAGACAGCATGTGCAAGGACACACCAAAGAGAATCCATGGGACATATTGTGCACCAGTGAGAGCAGAGAGCTGCAAGGAGACACGCTATGTTTTGGAGAGCGGTGCAAGATTTGGTAAGAGACCAGGTGTGGCAGGCCTTAAATGTCAGCCAGAGGAATTTGGATTTGATCCAAGAGTTAAAAGGAAGTCAGTAAGCTCAAGCTTATACTGGTAAGTACACTGCTGTCTCCAAGCACATGAGATACACTGAGGAGTGTATTAAATCTTTGCAGCCCCTCCCAGTGATCACCACAATTTCCAGCCCCTCCTGGTGGTGAGCAAAAGCTCCCCGATGACCATCCACCAGCTCTCTGTCTGTCCCTCGGAAGGCCCTGTTGCCTGCCTGGGCAGCTGGTGAGGGGAGTAGAGATGCTGCTTGTGTGCCTTTTAGACTGCCTGCCTGTTGTCTTCTCAACAGTGCCAAGAGGACCATTGAGCCACGGAATTTACCACTGGAAGGGAATTTAGAGATCATCTAGTCCAGTGGAATCCTTTCTTCAAATAGAAGCTTAAGAGGAAGTTCAAGATGTTGAAGATAGTAGAGCTGACACATGAGGTGCAAGCTGGGATGGGGGCCTGGAGACCCACCCGCACGGCCATTGGGGGCCCCAAAAGGGACTAAGAGGAGCATCCTGACTTCCTATTTCAAAATAAGAATCTAATCCAAGCCAGCATTTCTAGATGAGGAATTAGGCACAAGAGGGCAGGTGACTTCTTCCTACTCGACAGATGTGGCTGACTCTGGAGGTGGCTCAAGTTGGGCATAAGTAGCAAATTTGCTTTTTGCCTCTTGATCCATTTCCTTTTTCTACTGTGGCCTGATCATCCTCGTAGCAAACCCTGCAACCCCATGCCCTTGGCTGTCCCGGCGCCCTCTCTCAGGAGCTGCCCTCCTTGGACAGGGACCCATGCTCTAGACCTTCTTGCCATCAAACGTTTAGCTATTCAAGGTCCTCTTTCCTTAGAAATCTGTTCTCAGCTAGTTGACTGCCACTGCCACTTGATCTGACCGACGAATCATGCTAACGTGTTACTAAGTTCTAACATGTAAACAAGTTAATTCTCCTGGATCATACAGCTGTTTTTCAGTAGTGATCTTTGGAGACAGTACCCTTAACTGAAGTCAGCAACTCTGAAGGCAGGCTCTCCGGCAACACACAGACCTGGCCAGAGTGCTTCTTTACACCTCACTTGGTCTCCTGCTTCTCTGCCCTCATATTGAGCTGACTCAGCCATGGTATGTTTGTCCCGTGTGGCCAGACTTCAGGCCGCCTCCAGGAGGGCTTTTGGGGCCCGTGGACTGGTCTTACATGAATGGACCGAAGGAGCGGCTTTAAGAGAAACCCTCCAGAGCTTTGCTCTCCTTCCTTCCTCCCTCTCAGCTGCCAGTGATAACCCAGGCTTCCTTGGTGATAGGATTGGCCTACACACCTCTGGAAATAACACTTTCCCATGCGGTATTGGGATTTTACTCCAGGGCTCCCCGCCTGAGCCCAAAGGCCCTGTGTTTCTGGGTGACCAGAGGGGGGGCACTTTGAGAGGGACTTGGCAGATGGAAAAGCCTCTGACCTGTGTATGCGTCCTGCTGGAGTTGAGGGGAGACGGAGTCCACTCAAGGTTAGCAGGTCTGGGTTCTGGGGTCCCTGTTCAGCTCTAGCCAACCCTGTGGGGCCAGTCATTTCTTTGGGACTCCGTTTGTATCTGTAAAGTGGGGACCTGTAAAATGACGGTGGGAAACCGATGTGGGCAAGGAAGCACGTGGTGTGTAATGAGTGTGAAAGTATAGAAGAGCTAAGCAAATAGAGGAAATATCCATTGTCAGATGATTAAATCTTTATCAGCATCATCAGCCATGTTGAAAACAGGCCTTTGTGTTGGCCCTCGCGGGAACAGCTGTGCTCGGAGCCTTGCTTTTCACCAGACTGGCTACAGGACACAACACCACAGCATGTGGCTGCAAACCAAAATACTCTCATTGTTTGGCACGGCGTCTCACTTTGCATCTGATTGTGTTTGGGACACATAGATACAGTTTGTCAAGAAAACCTTGATTCTCTTCTTGGTTTTTGCCCTAATCTTGGGTAGGTCACTTGAACTATATGAGCTACTTTGTTGATTTGTAAAAAATGGGAATAATAATGCCTATTTTTCTTCCCTCTTAAGAATTTTATGAAGATAAGGTAGGAATATTTTTTGAAGACAAAACTTTTCATAAAAGGCAGTTGACATTATTATTATCAGTATTACTATTATTGCCAGGGCTAATTTCCAAGTGTGTGCTTTGCCAAGTTCACATTAGCACAGTTCTGTTGACTGTGGCTGTTGGAAATTCTCACCTTGTGATCTACATACAGACTTCTCATGCAGCTTCCAGAAGTTTTCATTCGCCTCACTTCTTTATCCTTTTTTATAATCCTGGGGAGAAAGTAGGGTTTGAAAAGAAAGGGGACTTCTGTTAGCATTTTATATAATAACTGAAGCTATATATCCTCCAAGCCCCAAACTGTACAATAAAAGTTTTCTTGGATACTACTTTTCTCCCATAATTCCTAGCACATAGCTTATTAAGTTATTAACCAGCAATTTCTCTGGCAGCATATTAAACTTTACTTTTAAACAAGTCACAGAGGGGGGGAAACATGCATCTCTCATAAAAGGAATAAAAAACATACACCCTCTAAAACGATTTCCCCAGGCTTTGAACAAATCCCAAGCCCCACACAAGGTCTCTTTTTCCTCATTCTCTGCACATAACTTGAGTGTTAGTACATTAATGAGAAAAAGATGCCTAATAGAAAGATGGAAAAATATGAGGGCCTCTGGGGGGTGTGGGAGGCTCCCTGGGGGTCCTCTGAAAAGGCAGGTGAGCCTTAATGGAAGGAAAAGGCAAAGCCTTGGCCTTGAGCTTGTGGGTTTCCTCTTGAGCAGTGGTTTTGCCAGGGGAGTCGAGGCGGCTGTGGCCTGGGCCCTGACCTGCGAAGTGCCCCGGTGTCTTCTACGGACTGCCTGGGCCTTGCCGAGTGCCTACCCAGAACCCTGGTAAGGCGGTTAGGGCCCTGTTTGCACAGATTCCATTCCCTAGAACAAAAGCTGCTTTTCCAGGGGAAGCCCCATGTGCTCTGTAGCCATGGCTGGGACGTTTGGTCCCTTTCTGGACAGACTCACAGCTCCTGGTCTCCTGCTTTGGGCATAGGCGACTCAGTCAGTTCCCTGTAAACTGGTCAACCACCAGAGCAGGGCACAAAGATGGCTTCACTTTAAAAGGAAAATTGAAGTAGGAGGGCCACGGGGCAGCTTCTGTGTGTGGGTGTGAGTATAAACACTTGCAAAGCTCCAGACCAAGGAAGGCTGGATGGAAGTTGGAGCATACCATAAAAATGCAGCCCTGCCGTCACATACCCTCAGGGGAGGGCAAGGTAAACGAGCAGTCCTGGGGAGCCAGCCAGAGCCTGCACGCTGCTGCTAGCTGGCCCCAAGTGCAGAGCGAGATTCTGGATGTTACGGGGGGTGGGGGGGGGGGTGGAGGGAATCACTTGTTTAAAAATATATATTCTGCAATTCATGACCATTTGGCATCTTGGTTTAAACAAATCCCCTATTGTTGTTACAAGAATGCCATGTGATGGTTGCTTGGCTGGGGGCTGTGGTAAAAATGGAAATCAGAAGGGAGAGAGGGGTTCTTTTTTATTTAATTTACACTTCCACATTTACATAACTTAATGTGGACTGCATCAAAGGAGTACCTCCTGGCTCCCAACCCACAACAGCTCTTCCTTTTATATCCAAATGTAAAGAGAGGCAACTCTGGTTCTGTGGGCAGCTACCATTGCAGAGACTCGCACTGCCTAGGTTTGCAAAGATGGCCTCCGGGATCTCTGGGAGACCAAAGGAAGGTCAACAAAATACCCTGTGTCGAGTCAGCGGTTCCAATTGTCCTCGGAGGCTGTTTTCTGATGGTTAGTCAGGGAAGGTTTTCCTAAAGGACAGGCTTTGAAGGGAACTTTCAATAAAGGACATGGTGTGGCTGGTCATGTGTCAAGTCTGGGGTTCATGGTAAGATACGGGAGCATGTTCTAGACTTTTCCCCACTTTCCCTCTCCCACCACCTTCCCTCTCTCATTATTCTTCTCTTGCCCATTCCCCCACTTCTCACCTGCCTTCTCTCCCCTTGCTCCCCACCTACTTTCCTTCTCTTTTTCTGGTTTTCCTCTTTCCAACCTGTTCTGGGCCTGGTGGCAGTCCCTGGGATATCGCTTTATTAACTCCACTGCTGGCTCCCTGGTAAGAGGCTGCCAGTGCTTTTTGTTCATCGTTGTGGTTGAGAACGGAAGTGGTCTGAGTAGGAGTGAGCCTGGGTAGGGGCCAGGATTAGAGCCCACAATGGGCTGTGATGAGCCCCTGCTAGGGCTTGAGCTCCCCAGTCATTCTGAGCCATCAAGCTCGTCAGCTGCAGCTGTTTGATTTTCTGGTATTCATTCGTCCCTGCATATGGCAAGCTTGTTCTCACCATTGTATCTGCCTTAGTGAGCTGTCCTGCCTCGATTCCCTCTTTTCCTTCACCGGCCAGATCCTTCCGTGTCTCCAGACCCCTCCTCCATGACATTCCCTCTCACAGTTTTTTGTACATTTTGTTTTTCTCCATATACACCCTCCAGCACACACACACACACACACACACACACACCCCACCCTGCAAGGCCAGAAGTCTTCCTTTCCCTCCCTTTACACACACACACACGCACACACACACACACACACACACACACACACACCACCCTGCAAGGCCAGAACGTTTTCCTTCCCCTCCCTTTCCATCCCAAGTAGGATATCCCCTGTGGCGCTCAGTAGATATTTCTAGATTAATAAAGTTAGGCCATGAGTCTAATTAGGCTTCTGGGGGAGTAGTTCCCTGGGGATTAGAGTGACCTCAGACCCTGACTCTGTTGAAGTCCAGATACAGTGTCTTGACTTAGAGACCTTAACAGACACTAGCAGCCTAAAGCCACAACAGCTGTTTCCAGCCATCTGAAGATGGCAGTGAATGCTTCTGGAAGAATATAGTGTGTCCAGAATGAACTGTCTGTCCCTTCTAGGGAGCCCACCAAAGCTTCACACTAGTGCGTGGGGATCCTAGCTTTCCTGTATGGATTGGGCTGGTGGGGTCCCCCTGGTGGCTTCAACCCTTTGGAGCTTTGATCTCTTAAAGGTCACTCCTAAGCTCTCCCTTTGGGTGTTTCACTCATCCTCTGTCATTTCCTGTTGTCCCTCCCCTCCTACGTCCCCTTTGCACTTCTCATTATTTTCCAAATGTGTCATGTGCCCTGGTCTTTGGACATGTTGCTTCTTCTGCTGGGGTCACTCTGCCCATGTTCTTTATCCCAGACTCCTCATTCTCCAGCTCTTTGCCAAGTCACTTCCTAACTCACCCAAGAGGACTGGGCAGGTCCCTCTTCAACCATCCTTAATTTTTACTCTGTCAGACCCCTCTTTTGGGCCACCCCTCATACTCTAGTATGATTGGTTGCATGTTTCTTCTGCTAAACTGGTGGCTTTCAAGATTTTTTGACAGCCACTCGAAACAAATATTTTACGTATGACCGAATGTGTCTGTGTGTGTATATATGTACACACATGAAATCTTGCACAGTTTGGAATTGTGATAATATCTGTATAAGATATGAACAGTCTGTAAGAAAAAAATGCATAGGGGAATTTACTCAAGTTGTAGCACATTTAATTTCAGGAGTGTTTGCTTTCAACATATCCACCATCACTTTGGATACCAGGCATAACCCTGTTGATACCATTCAGTATAATGCAGGGTGGCTTATTACCTGGAAAAGAAAAAGAAAAGAGAACAAATCAACCAATGTTTTAACTTAAAATTATTGCATTTCATAAATTATTTACCTCTAACACCTAAGATAATTTATTAAAAATTGATCCTGGGCAAGGACTTTATAGCAACAAGTGAAGGAAACAATGCTTCCCTTTATGCTTTGATGCACTCTGACTATATTTTCCTCCTCCCTCCCTCCTTCTCTTCCTCTCTTCCTCTCTCTGCCTCTCTTTTCCTCC